>NW_020954564.1:11490334-11495657 GCF_900497805.2 Vombatus ursinus | reverse complement strand
GGAAGGGAAGGGAAGGGAAGGGAAGGGAAGGGAAAAAAACTGACTCTGGAGTCAGAGGATCTGGGTTTAAATCCTACTTGTCTTACTTACTGCCTTTGTGACCTTGGTGAAATCATATTTAATCTCCTCAAGCTTCAGTTTCCTCTTCTCTTAAATTAGGGGATTAGATCAGGTATTCTGGAGTATTAATTGTATTAATATCAGACTCTATTCATCCCAGGTCTAATTTACTCCCTAGTAAAAGGTAGAGGCTTCCTTTAAGGCCCAACTCAACTCTTACTTTCTCCTTGAGGCCTTCTACCCATAGAGCTCTCTCAGTTTTCTCCTTTTATCACATGCAGTCTCATCTATGTGAACAAATAAGTTTGCCAAGAGCTACTCAGGGATTAAATATATAGTTTTAAGACCAAAAGCTGACATGTCACCAATAGGGCACCGCCCTGTAACCAGTGGGGCAAGTGAGTAGGGTGGTCTGGGCCACTAGAATAAGGATAGTCTCTGAAATGCCTAACAAGGAATTAGTAATGGGGGTCAAGGAGCTTACTCTAACTATGCTACACTAAACAAGGTGGGGGGGAGGAGGTGAAATGAGTAGCACCTAGTACGTGGGTCAGTTAAGCCTTAGTAAGTAAAGACATGATGCATCATAAGGTATCCTGGGGTTTAGGGCTAATCCAGTTGAACCAAATTTCACTGACTCACAGTTAAGAAAGAAAAGAATCCAAATATGTGTACACTACTCAGAAACCACAGTTTTATATATCATAACTATTTTCTTCAAAAGAGAATTGTAAGGTAATGGACTTAGCAACAATGAATAATAATAACAATAAATAGAATTCAATAAATATTAAATGACAGAAAACAACTACATATTGATGTCAGCTTCATTTCAGTATGAGTGTAGTTGATCAGCAAAGGTAAAAATTAATAATAGATTAGAAATAAGGATTAAAATGAGTGAAAAACATGTTATACAGCTATAACACTACTTTTAAAAATGTGACTGCAATTCATAGTTTTGTATCCTGAAATGTTTATGCTTATTGTTGATTAAGTCCTAGGACCTAGGCAGCTAAGGACAGCACAGTGGCACAGTGGATAGATGGAGCACAGAGCCTGGTGTCAGGAAGACCTGAGTTCTAATCTAGCCTCAGAATGAGCAAGTCATTTAATGTCTGTCTACCTCAGTTTCCTCAACTATAAAATAAGGATTGTTAATAGCATCTGTCTCACAGAGTTGTTATGAAGATAAACTGAGATTATATCTACATAGCACTTAACAGAGTGTCTGATACATATCAGACATTTAATAAATGTTTATTCCTTTCATTTCTTCTGCTAAAAAAAAGAATTAAAAAAAATCTCAACCATAACGTATTTGAACAAGTGAATGATTCTTAAAAATTGGAAAAGTTTTAAAGACAAGCAATCTGATTATTACCATTTCATAGAAGTTTAACTGTTATAAATAATAGTCACCAAAGTTAAAAGGCCAAAAGAACACATCCTCATCCACCAAACACTTGATCTCTTGCTAAACAAAGACATATGGCAGACATGGGAAACATCCTGGGATGAAAAATTATGAAAATTATCGCTTTACAAAGAGTGAAAAGCAGTAGAGAAAACGAGCCTGTACAAAACCTGATGTGATCATTCTCAAAGTATTTACAAATAAAATTGAAAGGAAGACAAATAGGCACAAACAGAACGTCCAGTATCTATTTTCATCTTAACAATAGCAGAACTCATA
Organism: Vombatus ursinus; assembly: GCF_900497805.2. Taxonomy (NCBI): domain Eukaryota; kingdom Metazoa; phylum Chordata; class Mammalia; order Diprotodontia; family Vombatidae; genus Vombatus; species Vombatus ursinus. Next base: position 11,493,901 of record NW_020954564.1, on the reverse strand, counting down.
CACTGAGATTCTACTACATCAGTGCCTTATGTGCTATGTGATATAGGGGAAATGGCATGACAGAAATTCAAGTTAGTAAAAGTGGCTAATCCAGAATACATACTAAGATAAGAAAGAAATAATAGAGGTGACACAATTTTAAGTGGAAAATTATAAACAAAGTGAAAAAAAATTATAGATGCTATTGATACCCAAAAAAATAGAGGGAGAAGGCAAGGATAACTACTGATTCAGTTGCCTGTTTACTCAGCTTCATAAAATCTTTATTGGAATAATGTGAGTATGCATTGATTACTCTTTATTTAGACATGAAGAGGAATCAATCAACATTCATTTATTATGTGTGTGCTATGTACCAGATAGAGTGCTAGATGCACAGGAAATCAAAAGGCTTACCCAGACAGTTTTCCATAGCATGCCACATTCTCAGTCATAGAGTTGACTAAGTGAGAAAGATAAAAAGTCTTTCTGTGTTTATTACTAGTATTAGTATTATTAATAATAACAATAGTACATATATAGATCTTTATGGTTTGCAAAGCATTTTACAAATATTAACTCATTTGATCCACACAAGAACCCTAGGAAGTAGGTTAAATGACTAGCAAACCCTAATGTCAAAGCCTCTACTTCAAAATGGTGTCTCGGACATACATTAAGATCCTGCCAGAGTCCAACATAAATGTTGTCCCAGAGTAGACAAAGAGCTATTCCAAGGAAATCTGCCTTGCAATTTATACAGATAATGTTAAATTAAACTAAGAATGTATTATGCCCACATTAGGACATAAATTTGTAAGGTAGCCTGTTGGCTTTGTTCATCGATGTAAATAGACAATGAGCTGAGCCCAATAAAAGAGGGAGATTGGGTGGGTACCATGTATGAGATTCACTAGCTTTCCCAATGATCCTATGTCATCGCCTGACACTTTCTCAGACCAGTATTCTTCCAGTGATGCTCTGAATCATGGAATACCATGAGCTCAGAACAATCAAAATTTCAGCTGAACTAGAGGACAATGCAAGGGTATATGGTGGGCAGACATGTCACCTGCATAAAAAGTATCAAAGATTGATAGAGGGAGACATCATGGTATAGTGAAAAGAGCCTTAGATTTGGAGTTAGAGGAGTTGAGTTCAAATCTTAACTCTCCCATTTTCTACCTCGATCTCTTTAGTCCCTAGTTTTCTCAACTGTAAAATGACAAGAAAAAATCAGATAACCACTAAGATTCCTATGAACTCTACATTTATAACTTTTTTTATCTGAAAAGCTGATAAGCTAGCATAAAAAGGGATAACAGTCCAAGGATCATACTGGCATTCCTGAAATATTCAAAGAACAAGCTAGAAATACTGGACATCCAAACAAATAGATGTGAAGTATTAAGGGTTGAGAAACCTGTAACAAAGAAAATCTATGAGAAAATTTGTTATTAAATGAATGTACTTGGGAAAACTGATTAGAGAGAGAAGTTTTCCTTGAGAAACCCCCAAGAAATTCAGAAAGCCACAGCAGGGTTAATGGAAAAACCTGTGAGTAAGAGCAACCAGTCCAGACATATCAACCCTCAGATCAAGACACCTCAGGGCCATCAGGGCTAAGGACCCCAGAACTCTGCCCTAAGATGTCATCGAGGTCCCTGAAGATCCAACATTCTGAACTTTTAAGATCCAGGGCCAACTAATCCTGAGAGGTGGAGGTCATTGGTCAATGCTCAATTATTAAGTGCTTAGGGATGGGGAGAGCTATGTTAATCATTGGTATATGAAGATAGATAAAACAAAATTGTCTCTGCTCTCAAAAAGCACATAATCTGATGGGAGAGAGGACATCTGGTTAACCATGTTACCTTGTCTACAAGACAGAGTAGATGGAAGGTAATTGGGAAGTAGATTATTGTATGCAAGGAACAGTAAGTAGGCAAGTGTTTATGAATCATAGAGTATGTGGAAGGTAATAAAATATAAGAAGTGGAAAGTAGGAAAGGGACAGGAGCTATGATCAAGATGACATGATCAGACCTGTACTTTAGAAAAACCCTTTAGCAGCTGAGTGGAGGTTGTATTGCAATGGGTAGAGATAAAGAAGGCTATTGCAATAATCTAGGCATGATGTAATGACCTGGACTAAGATTAGGACTGAATAGGTGGAGAGAAGAGGATGTATATTAGAAAGGTTGGGAACGTAGAAACAGTCAGACTTGACAACAGATTGAACATATGGAATGAGTTCAAGTGAAGGATGACACGAAGGTCATGAGCCTGAGTGACTCAGAGAATGGTGGTGCCCTCAATAGTAATAGAAAAGTTGGAAAGAAGAGAGTATTTAGAGAAGAATGATGAATTCTGTTTTAGGCATATTGAGTTTGAGTTGCCTATCAAAGATTCAGTTTAAGATTCTCAAAAGGCTTGTGATGTGGGACTGGAGTTCAGAAAACTGGGCCTGGATACATATAGATAGATAGATAGATAGATAGATAGATAGATAAAATCTGCTGCATAGGGATGATACAGAAAAACTAGGTTTTATCAATAATAGTCAACTATTCTTACAAAAAAATTTTTTCCAGGAAACAAAACCTTGCCCCAGTGCTGGAAAGATGAATAAATAGCTTTCCCATCATAGAAAGTGTTCCTTCCTGAGTTTTCCAGTTCTACTGACTAGAGACTATGTAATCCAGACCACTATTTCATGAAGAGATCAGACCAATAGACCTTCAGTCCTGGCTCCATGAACTCTTTGGACTTCTCCACCTCCTCATCAGCAGACTTTCTTCTACAATTATATCTTCCCCTATTAGAATATAAACTGAGGGTAAATAATGTCTTGTTTGTTTGTATTTATATCACCAGCACTTAGCACAGTGCCTCATACATAGCATATGTTTAATAAATGTTTTTAATCTACCTACCTATCTATCAAGATACAGTAAGATGTAGGCTACCATAAAGAATTATAACTGATCTAGGGATGCTTAAATATTTAACCTAGAAAGAGCAAATAATTCTATAACAATGAAGAAATGAAGGAGATAAAAAATGAAATAAAAGCTCTGGTGGAAAAAAATTGAAGGAGAATAGTTGGCTTAGAACAAAACTGATAAGCCTTATCCAATTAATGGATTCCCTGAAAATTAGAATAGACCAAATGGAAATCAATATTCTATAAAAGAGTAGGAAATATTAGAATAAAATCAATAAACTAAAAATTAGAAAAAAAATATAAGGTATCTTTTATGCAAACAACTGACCCAGAAAATAGACTAGTGAAAAATAATTTAAGAACAGTTAAGTTACCTCATAGCTTCCTCTCTGCCCCTCCAAAAAAAAGTCTATACATTATATTCCAAGAATTCATAAATGAAAACTGCCCAGGTCTACTAAAACAAGAAGGAAAACTCCTCAGAATGTCATAGTCAAAATCCAGAGCTTTGTGTCAAAGAAAAAATATTACCAGCAGCCAGAAAAAAAGTTCAAGTGCCAAGGAACCATAGTTAAGATCACACAAGACCTGGCAGCTTCAGGGGAGAGGGGGAGGAGAGAGAGAGAGAGAGAGAGAGAGAG
>NW_020954564.1:11199078-11490234 GCF_900497805.2 Vombatus ursinus | reverse complement strand
GAGAGAGAGAGAGAGAGAGAGAGAGAGAGAGAGAGAAGAGAAGAGAAGAGAAGAGAAGAGAAGAGAAGAGAAGAGAAGAGAAGAGAAGAGAAGAGAAGAGAAGAGAAGAGAAGAGAAGAGAAGAGAAGAGAAGAGAAGAGAAGAGAAGAGAAGAGAAGAGAAGGAGGAGGAGGAGGAGGAAAGGAGAGGAGAGGAGAGGAGAATCATGGAATATAATGATCCCAAAAGCAAAAGAGACAGTCTTACAATCAAGCATAATTCACTCTTCAAAGTTTAATACTATCCCACAGTGGAGAAATGGACCTTTCAAGCATTCATGATGAAAAGACCAGAGCTGAGTAGTAACTCTGAAATACCAATACAAGACTCAGAAGAAACCTAGAACGATAGATTCATTTGAGCAAATGGAAGTGGCTGTATGATGATATAGTGTTAACATTCTAATGGGGGAGAAGAAACATAAATATGAGTAAGGGACATAAATAAGAAAACAAAGGACCTGGGAGTGAAATGGTTCTATTCTGAGGGTTTTAAATGAAGAAAGAAAAGGGAGAGTAAAGTAGTACAATAATGGAGAAAGGAGGAAGAAGTGAGTAGCACTTACTAATTATCCTGAGTGGGATGTTTGAGAAATTTACAAACAGGGAGAAAGGAATCAGGGGAGGGCTCTCATTAAATAAGTATTCCTCTTATCTGAACCACAGGCTTGTTGAAGAGAGAGAGAGTGTGTGTGTGTGTGTGTGTGAGAGAGAGAGAGAGAGAGAGAGAGAGAGAGAGAGAGAGAGAGAGAGGAAGGAAACTCAACAAACTCAACAGGAAAACAGGTAGGACTGAAAAGTGAGTATGGTAACAGAGTGAATAGTATCAAGAAAAACATACTTCCTGATCCCTAAGAAGAGATGAAAAGGAAAAGGAAAAAAAGAAAAAGACTAGAAACCAAGGGAATGCCTGTCAATTGAAGAAAAACAATACTGTAAAGAAAAATAATTTTGAAAGATTTAAGAATTCTGATCAAAACAAAAAACAAACCTGTCTCCAGAGGACCTATAATAAAGCATTCAATTCACTTAATCACAAAATGATATTTTCAAGGCACAGAAAAAGTATACATTTTTGGATATAGTCACTGTGTGGATTTCTTTTGCTTGACTATGCTTTATTGTTACAAGAGGTTTTTTTAAATGTTTTTAAAAGAGCAAGGGAATGGTAGTAATGGAGGAGGAGGAGTAGAAGATGACGAAGAAGAAGATGAAGACAAAGAAGAAGAAGATGATGATGATGATGGTGAAGAAGAAGAAGAAGATGGAGGAGGAGGAGGAGAAGGAGAAGGAGAAAGAGAAGGAGGAGGAGGACAGGAAGAAGAAGTTTCTATTATAAAGAGGAAATTACTTTTTCCATAAGAATTAAGAAAATGTCATTGTGTACAGAACAGAAATGCTTGGTTACATTAAATTCAATATTTCTGCACAACAAAATATATGGAAAAGATATTGGTAAGATACCACAAGACCAATAAAAAAATCCAAAATTTATAAGAACCTGTCAAAAATTTTCAAAGACTGCTGCTGGCCCCAAGTAGAAAAATAATCAAAGAACATGAACAAATAATTTACAAAAGAGGAAGTACAAATTGATAATAATCACTTGATGAATGTTCAACTTCACTGATAATCAAAGGCATACAAATTAAAATGACTTTGTTGTACTGTTTCAAATATAACAAATTGGCAAAAATACCTAAAAGCAATATAAATTAATTCTGTTGGGGTTGTGGAGAAACAGATACATTCATTTATTGCTTGGTGGAATTGCAAACTAATAGACTCTTCTGTTTTGTTTTTGTTTCTTTTGTGAGGCAATTGGGGTTAAGTGAGTTGCCCAGAATCACACAGTTAATGAGTATTATGTGTCTGAGGCCGGATTTTGAACTCAGGTCCTCCTGACTCCAGGACTGTTGCTCTATCCACTGCACCACCTAGCTGTCCCTAATAGAATCTTCTTAGAAAGCAATCTGGCACTAAGTAGCAGAAGTTATAAAAATACCTTTAACCCAATAATTTCATTGCTGGAATTATACCCAGATTTTTTTAAAGGAGAGCTAGCTGTTCAAAAAAATTTATTGCTGCTTTACTTATAATTGAAAGGAAAAATAGGAGCCATCTAAATTTTCTACTATGGAACGGTTAAATACCTGGTAGTACACTAATATAATGGAATGTTATAGTGCAAATAAGATAAGCAAGTATGAGGAATATAAATTAATCTGGAAAGACCTTTAAGAGATAATGTAAAGTGGGGGGGGGGTTAGGGTGAAGAAGTGAACGGAACCAAAACAGAGTACATACTAACCATAACCACGTAAAAGGAAAATTGAATGGGAATGAAGAACAAAATAGAAAGTTGGAGGAGATTTACAGAAAGCAACAAAGTTACCAAACAACAAGTCAATCAACATGTATTTATTAAGTGCCTATTAGTTGCATATGATCTGAGGCAGCTAGGTGGCACAGTGGATGGAATACTGGGCCTGGTATCAGGAAAACCTGAGTTCAAATCCAGCTTCTAACACTTATTAACCGTGTGACTCTGTGCAAGTCACTTAATCTTTGTTTGCCTCATTTTCCTGCTCTGTAAAATGGAGATGATAATAGTGGAACCTACCTCCCAGGGGTGTGAGGAGCAAATAAGACAATAATTGCAGAGTACTTCAGCACAGTATCTGATAAATAGCAAGCGCTATATAAGATAGAGTCTGAGTGATGGTCTTAAATAAAGGAACACATGAATTCAAATCCTAACTCATATGAGATAACATGTCTATCATATTAATAATAGTTACCATTGATGTAGAATTTTAAGGCTTGCAAAATACTTTACATACACTATCTCATTTAATCACAACAACTTTGAGAGGTAGGTACTTCCCAAATGGGGAAACTGATGCAGGCAGAGATACATGATTTGCCCAAAAGCACATAGCTAGTTTCTGAGGCAAGATTTGAACTACACCACCAACTGTCTCTATTATTATAGCAAAATATTCTCAACCATTTTGTTTTTGTCTTTTCATTGATTTCTACATATCCATCCTTTCTCTGTAACTGGATTACATGCTTTGCAGAGAACAGGGACTAAGTTTTTTTTTTTTTTGTCCTCACCTGACTTCTGAACTCAATGCCCTATATATATGTAGTAAGTACATAAAAATATTTCATGATGAGATTGGTTTGTTTATTAGGAAATCCATTATATTTGGGTCATTGAGAGAAGAATTTTAGGGATGATAGAATTCATGAGTAAGCAATGGATATGCACTATGCTATGGTTTAAATATGTTGTGGGTTTTTTTTTTTAACTATTCTGGCAATCAGGAGACAAATGATCAGTCAGACAGACTGTACTAGTCAGTCCCAACTCAAGTCATTTCTGCTCTCAGTCTCAGTTTGCTCAAGTATAAAATGAGGGGTTTGAAATAGATTTCCCTAAAATCCATTCCTCTTCCATCCCAACCCTGAATTCTACTAGCAAGTTTTAATTCTCTTATGTAATTTATTTATAGCCTCATATTAGATGTCACTTCACTGCTATTGTCTGCCTTGAATAAATTCACTCAGGTAAGTGCTTTAATATACAGATTCACAGTATGATCTGCTCCCTTACCAAGTAAATAGTAAATATACATAAGCAAATACACATTCTTTGTTGTAAATAAGAAATGCTGATAAATACTTTAGAGACTAAAATATGTACATATTGCTGTTAACACTGCTATATGCCAAATCCAAGGATGGAAGAATTTCATTACTTCTGGTTGCAACAGAGGAAAGACCAAGTCATTCAAAGTGAGAATGCCAAGGGAAAGTTGCCAAATATAGTTTTATCATGAAAAAGAGAGGATTGTGAGTAAGGTAACCAGAAACACAAACATTGACAGCACTGAACAAGGTCAGCAGAATTCAAAAGGGGAAAAAAAAGACTTGTTTCTGACTTGTTCAACAAAGAGGTTGGCATTCCCATGCATTAAGTTCCAAGTTTCAAAACTATTAAAAAGGGAAAAAAAACAGAATTGCCAAGGACAAAGAAATTTTCAAGGTTAGACCAGTACAGATATCCTGACCTGGTAAGTATGTTATCATCCTTTAGGGTAGGACTCTTTCTCAGTTAAACCAGTTAAAATCAGAAAAAAAAAATGATTAAAATGATTAAAGGGGAAAAAACAGTTAAAATCAGTAAAAAAACAAGTTTAAATCATTAAAAAACAGTTAAAACTGGGAAAAAACATTTTAAAGTAGGAAAAAAAAACAGTTAAAACAAGAAAAAACCATTTCAAACCAGTTTAATATGAGGGGGGGAGTTCAAATCAGTTCAAACCAGTTTATAGAAGATAAAACAGTTTAAAGTGGGGAAAAACAGTCAAATTGGAAAAAAAACTTGTTAAAACCAGTTAAAAGCAGAAAAAAAGAATGACAAGAGAAAAAGCATTTAAAACCAGGAAAAACCAGGAAAAAAACAGATAAAACCATTTTAAAGCAGAAAAAACAGTTTAAAGTGAAAAAAAAAGTTTAAAGTGGAAAAAAAAAACAATTTAAAGTGGAGGGAGAACTGTTAAAACTAGTTTAAAGTGGAAAAAAAACAGTTAAAACTGGTTTAAAACAGTAAAATCATTGAAACCAGTTAAAGTCAGTTTAAATGGGGGGTGGGAACAGTTGAAACCAGTTGAAACCAGCCAAAACCCATTTAAACTGTGTAAAAAAAGTGAAAATGGCCAAAAACTTAAAACTAATTTAAACCGAAAAAAAGTTAAAACTGACCAAAAAAAATTAAAACCAGTTTAAACCAGCTAACAACAGTTTAAATCAGCAAAAAACAAACAAAACAAACAAAGAAAAAACAGTTTAAACCAGTTAAAACTGTCCAAAACCTTAATATTTAATCTCACATAAACACAATGTGAAAGAGCTTTTACAGTAGAGGGGAAATGGGGGAGGTAGGAGGGAGCATTTGAACCATACTCTCATCAAAATTGGCTCAAAGAGGGAATAATATATACATTCAGGTATAGAACTCTATCTTACCATACAGGAAGTAGGAGAGGAATGGGACAAGAGAAGAGGAGGGGCTGACAGAAGAAAGGGATGACTGGGGGAAGCAAAAGTCAAAAGCAAAACACATTTGAGAGTGGACAGGGTGAGAGGAGAGAGAAAGAGGAGGGTAAACAGGGGGAAGTAAGATGATGGGAAATGCATAATAATCATAACTGTAAAAAACTTTTATAGCAAGTTTTTCTGATAAAGACCTCATTTCTCAAATATATAGAGAACTGAATCAAATTTATAAAAAAGCCATTCCCCAATTGATAGCCAAAGAATATGAAGTGGCAGTTTTCAGATGAAGTATTCAAAGCTATCTACAGTAATATGAAAAAATACTCTAAATCACTATTGAGTTGAGAAATGCAAATTAAAACAACTCAGATTGGCTATTATGGTAGAAGTGGAGCATGACAAATGTTGCAGAGGATGTGGGAAGATTGAGACACTAAGGTACTATTTGTGGAGTTATAAACTGATTCAACCTTTCTGGAAAGCACTTTGATGTTGTGCCCAAAGTGCTATAGGACCATGCATATCTTTTCACCTAGCAATGCCACTGTTAAGTCTGTATCACAAAGAGATAAAGAAAAAATTAAAAGGATCTATATGTACAAAAATATTTATAGCAGGTCTTTTAGTTGTGGCAAAGAATTGGAAATTGAGGGGATGCCAATCAATTGGGGAATGACTGAACAGGTTCTGGTATATGATTATGATGGAATACTATTGTACTATAAAAAATGATTTGTAGAATAACTCAGAAAAACCTGGAAAGAGTTACAAGGCCTGATGCAGGGTGGGATGAGCAGAAACAGGAGAACATTGTGCACAGTAATAGCAATATCATACAAAAAACAACTATGAGCAACTTAGCTACTCTGAAGAACTTATGAAGAATGCATCCATCTCTTAAGAAAGAACTGATGGAGTCTAAATGCATATTGAAGCATACTCTTTTTGGCTTTATTTTTCTTGAGTTTTTTTTTTGTTCTGTGTTTTCTTTCACAACATGACTAATATGGAAATATGTTGCATGATTGCACATGTATAACCTAAATCAAATTGATTGCTTTCTCAATGAAGAGGTGGGGAATGGAGGGAGAGAATTTGGAACTCAGTTTTCAAAAGAATGTTGAAAACTATTTTTACATATAATTGTGAAAAATAAAATATTAAAAAAATTCTCTCTGTGGTAGGTTTGAGAGTCATGAGAATCAGAGAAAAAGTCTAGTCCTTCATTGTCCTTATTGGTCATGTGATCCCATAATTTTTTTTGGTGAGGCAATTCGGGTTAAGTGACTTGCCTAGAGTCACACAGCTAGTAAGTATTATGTGTCTGAGGCTGGATTTGAATTCAGGTCCTTCTGACTCCAGGATCAGTGCTCTATCCACTGCACCCCCTAGTTGCTCCAATAATTCTTAATGGAATGGAATTCACTGGTGTCTCTTCTTGGTTTTGTTGAATCTTTGTTTTATCTGGAGATTGTCTTCATCACTGCAAGAGTAATTTTTAAGGTTGATAACCTTAACTGAAACCTTTTACATTGTCATCTTTGCCAGAAATCTTACTGGCAGCCTTGGGCATGAAACACAGTCAACCAACTTGCCTCAACAAAGATCACATGTTGTTGTCAACATCAACCTAATAGACATCAGCAATTCCCTAAGATTAGCCAATTTATTACCTATAGTCTTTCCTCGTAATTGGGTTTCTTCTCTTTCCAAACATTCTCAAGGCTCAAGTAGTCAGACAACTAACCCAGTGTCTCTCTAATGCAGTGTCTAACCCAACCTTATCCCTCTATCCAAATCACATATAGAGTCATGGAATTCCAGAGCTAGATGGGATCCCAGAGATCATCAATTCAAACCCTGCCTTAATCAGGAATCCTCTCTGCAACAACCTTGCAAAGCACTCATCCAATTGCTGCTGGAAGACTGCCTATGATGGGTAATTTGCTAAAATTTAAAGGCAAACAATTCCATGAATGGACAGATTTTATTGTTAGACCACTGTTAAGAAAGTGACAGAGTGTGGGGGAAAGGGAACTGGCTTTGTAGTTTAGAACAAAGGAGTTCAAACCTTGCCTCTGTTGTTTACTTTCTCTATGATCTGGACAAATCACTTAACATTCCTGGGTCTTAGGTTCTCTATCTGTGAAATGAGGAGGTCAGATGGACCTTAAGGTACCTTTCAGACCTAGACCTATGATCCCATATAATTTTTATATTTTCCTAAAAACTTAATCCATTGAGACTATTTCTGCCGTCTTGGGCCAAACAGAACAAATTTGATTCTTTTTCCATATTACCATCTATCTGATTCTCTCCAGATTAAATTTCCTATTTCACTCTTCCCATGCTTTTATAGGCTTGGTCTAAGGCCTTCTTAGCATTCTCACATTTCACACTACTCTCAACATATCAATGTACCTTTGAGTTGACACTCAACCCCAACTACGTATCTTACATTTACTAGTTACTTAGGCAATTCTCTTCCCCTCATCTTTTCCTCACATGGCTCAGAGTCTTTATTGATGAAAATCAGAGAGTTGGACTAGGCTTTCCCTAAAATCATCATGAAATCCATTTCTTATCATTCATCTAGATGGTCATTTATGAGGACTGATAACTCAAATGATCAAAAATCTAGAATTATCAATAATTTGTTTTATTTATTAATCAGTGCAATAGGAAATTGAAATCAAAACTATAAAGAATTAACTATAAGCACCGCTTTGTACAACTATATGTATGGGAAGCTTTGAGATTCCATGAACAATGAACTGGACGTGGGGCCTATTGTTGGAATGGACACCTAATCCAACCCCAATGTGAAGCAATATCCCCCCTACAATATCACAAAAAGTCATTAAACCTCTTTTGAAAGACATCCAATAACCCTTCAGGAGGTAGCTCTTCCCACTATTAGACACTTGGGTTTCTATGAAAATTCTCTTCACCTTGAGAAAGCTTGAGGTGCAGTTCAGTTCTGACTCTGGCTTGGTTCATGACACTTCTCAGTTTCCTCATCTGCATTGTGGGAATAAAAATACTAAAGGTACTTAACTAACAGAATTGTTGGAAAAATCAAATATGATCATTCACATAAGGTACCCTTTAAATGTGAGCTATTAAAGCTATTAAATTATATATATATATTTATATAAATAAATATGAGATGTTTTTATTATTCTTCCACCAAAACCTTTCTCTGATACCTCATTATGATCCTGGGTTTTCAAAGGCACACAGGAACAGAAGATCTGAGAAATGTCACCAAAAGAGAAAGGTTTTAAGTCCAGAATTATGTGTAGGTTGACTGAAGACCAGGCTAGCTAATGTCAGGGGGGTTCATGGCCAGTCAATTGCCACAATGTGATAAATGTTTTGAACTATAGAAGTTCATGAAGACCATGTACTAAGAACATAGGGATGGACTGATCTGCCTCAGTAGAAGGATAAAATGCATAGGAAATAACAGATCCTTTATGGGTTAAACTTTCTTTAATTCTAAAAAATAAAGCTCTGTCCCCCATCCCTCTCATCTGGTTTCCTAGAATGTATGTATTTGTTTTTTATAATTGATAAAGTGTTCAAAGCAGAGTTGGCTGCATGTTTACTGGAAGATCTTGCTCAGAGTTCTCCGGAGAGCACCTTTCACTTCCTGGTTCCTTAAGCTATAGATGATAGGGTTCAGCATAGGGGTAACCACTGTATAGAAGACTGCCACCTGCCGATCCCGGTCCAAGGTGTAGCTACTGACTGGTTGGAAGTAGAGCCGGATACCAGTCCCATAGAATAATGTCACCATCACAATGTGAGAGCCACACGTGGAGACAGACTTGCGTAAGCCTGCAGTTGAATGTAGACCAAGCACAGTGACAACAATGCACACATAGGAGACCAGAATAAAGACAAATGGGGAGAGGGTTGCTGTGACTCCTTCTGTTAGAACCACTAGCTCATTAATAAAAGGACGTGAGCAGGAGAGTTGCATTAGGGGAGGGACATCACAGAAGAAGTGCAAGATATGGTTGCTGCAAAAATGAAGTCTTGAGACAAGGATGGTATGTAAAAGGGAATGCAAGAACATAAGAAGCCAAAACACCAGGACTATACAAATACACAATTTTTGGGTCATGATGGCCCCATAATGCAAAGGATTACAAATAGCCACATAACGGTCATAGGCCATAGCTGCTAATAGGTAGCCTTCCATGTTAGCCACAGCTGCAAAGAAAAAGACCTGAGTCATACACTGAGTAAAAGAGATAGTCTTGCTCTTGGAGAAAGTGTGAATCAGAAACTGGGGAACAGTGATGGTGGTGAAGCAGATGTCAAGGGTGGAGAGTTGACTCAACAGGAAGTACATAGGAGTCTTGAGCTTGGGGTCTATCCAGGTTACAGTAACAATCAGGGAATTCCCCACTATACCAATTAGGTACATGGTGAAGATGACCCCAAAGATGACTGGCTGCACATCCAGCCGGCTAGTCAAACCCAAGAAAACAAATTCAGTCACTAAAGTGTGATTATGGGCCTCCATCAGAGATAAGGACATTGACGTTTACCTGAAGGAGGAAGAAGGAGGTAAGATGCCATATGAGACCCTGAGAGAATACTGAGACACAAAACTCTTTGCTTTATACATATCTCAAGACCCAGCAGAGGTGCCTGGAAGGCCTTTGAAAATTGACCTCTTATGTCTTTTGATATAGTCAACAATGATATAGACTTGGGGTCAAATAGAAATCTCAAGGAAAACATTGACACCATGATATTGTAGAATCATGAAGCATTGCCTTGAAGGTAGAAGAATTATGCCTCTGAGGCAGAAGCAGATAGTATAGTATGCAGGGTACTCTTGGAATCTGAAAATGTTGGTTTACAGTCTGAGTCTGTTACTTCTTGCCTGTGTGACTTTCAAAAAATTCAAAAAATTTTTAGAAAAAGATTTCTTACAAAATAAATCAGCTGTCTGGGTCTCAGTTTCCTCATTTGTAAAATTAAGATATTGAACTAAATGATCTCTAAAGTTCCTTCCTGCTCTAAATCCTATGATTCCATCTCTGAGAGAAAGCAGAGTACTGTGGAAAGAGCACTGATCTTGCAATCTGAAGACTAGGGGTCAAATCTTGGCCCATTGTTTTATTAACTGTAAGATCATAAACAAGTAACTCCCCCTCTATGAAGCTTGCATTCCTTATCTCTATAATAAAGTTAATACTTCTTCTACTCACTCTACAGGGTAATCATGAGGGAAGACTGTTAATTTCAAAGTGATATATTAATGCAAATTATTTTTATTCTATCCAAAGGTTCTGCTCCTGGCTCTAGAACTCACTAGCTATTTTTCCCTGGGCAAATCATGCAACTTCTCTGATACTTGTTTGCCTCATCTGTGAAATGGGACATATAATCTTTTCATTATCTTCATACCAACAATGGCATAGGAAAAGAATTTTGCAAATGTTAAAGTGCTAGCAAAAGGTTAGTTATTATTATCTATATTTCTCCTCATTTTAAGCCATTAATCACAATGTTCTTCAGTGCTATTGTTCCTATAGCACAAATGCTGCTATTACTGCAGTAAAGATGTTTGAGTAGGAGCAGAGGATGCCACAAGGAAGAGAAGACAAGAATTCTGTTTTGTTCTGCTTAGATAGTTCACCTAGAAGCCCATCTCTTCCACATGTTTTGGCACTGCAGGCTAAAGAGTGTCTGGTCCAGGGTCTAAGGCTGCCTGAAATGATTGCTTTCAGGGGCAGCGAGGTGGTGCAATGGATAGAGCACCAGCCCCAAAGTCAAGAGGACCTGGGTTCAAATCTGGTCTCAGAACAGATACTTGATACCAGTTGTGTGACCCTGGGCAAGTCACTTAACCCCAATTGCCTCACAAAAAAATAATTAAATGATTGCTTTCTCTAATTAGGTTCCTCTGTTTTTACTCATGGTCAATCACAGTGCTTTCCCCAACTTCTCTAGCATGAGACTCATAAAATCCCTGAGCTTGAAGGGATTTCCAAGATCATCTAGCTTAACCCCAACCTAAGCAGGCATCTGATCTACAAAAGCATCAAGAAACAGAAATTAGGCACTGCATGAAGTTTTGCAGTAATGGATAACCCACTTCCCACTGAGGTAGAACACTAACTTTGGGATAGTTGTACTTCCTTGCAGTAAGTTAAAAAGTGATTTTCTTGAATTTCTACCCATTGATCCTAATTCTGCCTTCTGTGATCAAGCAAAACAAGTTTACTACCTCATGCCAACTTGAAGACATTGATCATGTTTGCCTGAAGTCTTCTCTTTTCCAAGCTGAGCTTTCCTTCAAAACAATATGGTTGGCAATCTCATCATCCCCATATTCTCCTCCGACAAATTCCAACTTGTCAATAGTCATCCTCAAACATGGTGCTCAAAGTGAAGATAAACATTAAGATGTGGTCTAACCAGGACAGTGTACAAAAGGACTATCACTGCACCTGTAGTGGGCAGGGATTTTCTATTAATATGTCTTAAGGTCATTTAAGCTTTCTTTGACTGTCGCACTTGAGAGTGGGCACCAAGGAATCAATGCCTCTGGTCTGTTTCTTCTTTCAGACCTTCACCTCATACTGAACATGTTCTTCACTCCCTTAAAAATCTCCACAACCACCTCTACCTCACCCAGTTTCCTCTCCTTGGTCTAATTCCCAAGCCACAAAGCTTCTACAAAACTATTGTCCAGTGCTCACTCACTCCTCTTTTTACAGAGACAACTGTGATGTGAGAAGCAGTATGGCATAGGAGATAGAGAGCTGTTCTCCAAGCCAGGAAAACCTGGGTTAAAGTTCTACCTCTGACACATACTGGCTACATGTAAGTCACTTAAACTTGCAGGGCTCCAGGCAAATCTCTAATTCCGTAAGTTGCAGAGAAGGGGCCAACTTGCATTAGTGGAGGGAATTTATCCACTATGGAGTTCCCTGGATTAATGAAATCTTCCTATCCCCTAACTATAATATAATATTATAATAATATAACATATTAACTATTGTATTAATATTCTATTAATTAATATTTAATATACTATGTAACATATAGGTATAATTTAGTAGAAAATAACACAAACAGCAGTGTGATTATTGTATTGATATTATATTAATATTAATAATATTAATGTTAATAATCACAATAAAGAACATTGAGTTTGGAATTGGATGGCCTGGGTTCAAATCCTAGTTCCAACACTTACTAGGTTATATGACATTGGGCATTGGTAACAGGATTTGATCTCAGATCTTATGACTCAAAATATAATGGTTTTTCTTTCCCATTAAACAATGAACTGAAAGACAAACCTATGAAGGAATGAATAGATTTGTTCTACATGGTTCCAGAGAGGAGAACCAGGGGAGAACCACTGGACATGAATGTGGGGGTCAGGTTTGAGGTACAGGGAAACAGATTTAGTACAAAATAAGGAAGATTAATTCAGCAATGGAATGTGCTGCAACTGTGTGAAAGTCCCTTGAGTGGTCAATGCAGAATTATAAACAGTTCCTGATTGCTGTCCAAAGTCATTTTCAACTATTAAAATTCCTCACTACTATAAATTCATCAAAGTTTACATTGAAAGCATATTTATTTTTAGCCAGTACCACATTTGGGAGATATTAGGTCCAGATATTTACTGCTTACAGTGGGCAGCAAAAACATCTCTGTCCTTTACTGAAAGAAGTTTGAAGAAAGAATGTACATGCAAAGAACTCTATAGACAGACACACAAACAAATATGAGCACATATAAGCAGGCACACAAGAGAAAGAGGAACAGAAATGTCACGTAGGCCGGAGCTGATGCTCACTGTATCATATTAAGGATATCACAGATACTACCAGATTTCTCCAAATGTAATGTTAGATGAGGAAGAGAAGGAGGATGACCATTTCTGAAACCCTTGTAGTCACTGCACAGACCTTATTTAAGAAACTTCTATCATTTTAAGGTTGACTTTGAACAGGATCCATGATACTAGATACTTACAGATAGATCATATTGTCCAACTTCACTTTCCAGGCAGGACTATCTTCTTAAACAGAATGTTTACTTAGGCTAAGTGGGTAGAAAGAGTAGAAGGAGTTTGGATGTTGCAAAACTGGTGGGGGTGGGGAGACTTACTGCACTCAGAAGATCTTATTTCTACTCCTGGAGGAGCCACTAATTAGCTTGTAATCTTGGATGTCACTTTGGATAACTTAGTCTCAATTTCCTCAAATGTAAAACAGGAGGTGGGATAGAGATTGGAACTAAATGAAATTCTATGATCTGTATCCAAAACTGCAATCTTCTGAGGACTCTTCTAACTTTCTAGCACAAACTTTCTACATTCTAACACTTTATTTTCCAATGTTTCTTGCCGATCTGGCACTTCATGTGCTTCATTCTAACATTATCAGTTCTAAGTCACCTTCCTACTTTGCCATTCTGTTTTTTTTTAATATTCTAGTATTCTATCTTCTACAGGTCCTTTCACATCTATCTTACAGTATGTTATGTTGTATCAAACATTCCTCTCATTTCTAACATTCTGATTTTCACAAGACACCCCACGCTCCAGCCTCTTCGCATCTCAAAGATTCAGATTATGTCATTTTCCTCAGACTTATACATAATCAGTCCTTTGATTCCTATATGTAGAGCAGGCAGAAAAAGAGTAAGAGGAAGAAGATAGGCAGGAAAGCATATTGAAATCCTTCTCACAAATCCTGCTTCTCACCATTTGTCAATGAGCAAGTGACCCCAATGTCTTTACCCTTATCCAGTCCAGATCCTGCTTATTGATGCCAAATTCCATAACATAGCACAGAAAATTTTCCCTATGGAGAAGAGAGGAAGAATAAGCTATTACTCATTACTTCAGGCCCCCACAGAGCCCATGTCTGGTCTCTGGACATTTCTTCCCCGCCTCCTTTTTGCAGCTACAAAGGCTCTGGTCTCAATCCTACTCTGATTTTCCCCATCTAGTAATATCAACTCCCACCTCTATTGGTCTTCTCCTGGGACCTATGGGATTTTTAACAATTCCCTTGGATATTTTTGCTCAGAATCTGATGAGGAAAATTATCCTTGGAGATATAGAGAATCTCCATAACTCCCATCTACCCTCATCCAACTTCAAGGGAGAAGTGGGAATTGGAATTCATGCCCTTGGAAACATGTTTACTTCCTCTTATCCCTAAGGACAACACAGAGAGTAGAAGAGGAAGAAAGAACCATGAACAAGAATTTCTAACTCTGTTTGACCCCTTGGTTTGGAGCCTGAGAATATGCAACTGCAATTAGTTCACCTTTCTTAAGCACATTTCCTCACATTTTCCCTTGGTGTTGGTAATGTAAATATTATCAACATTTTACAAATGAGGGAATAGGCTCTTAATCTTAATGGTATTAATGATCTTAAATCAATTTTTTAAGTTCACTCAACTCACAAATAGCAAAACTGGCATTTAAATGAAGTTGTCTTAGATCCAAGTCCAATGCTCTTAGCACTTTACCATATAGGAATCAGAATGGATATTGCATTCTCACAAAATATCACTCAGCCATCAGAACACATACACATTAGCCTAGATCATTAATGAGAGTGCCCATTAACTTGGAACATTACTCCTTTCCCGTAGGGAAGGTTAACGATATGATGATGGATTCCATCAAGGATTCCAGAAAGACATAGGCTTATTGCACAACTAAGATGGGGTTTTCAGAGGATATTTTAGGGGAGAAGTCAAAATTATTCATGTTTTGTTCTTAAATGATATAACCAAACCCAGGGAGGATACTGAGGACTTACAGAATAGAACAATAGGAAACAAATACTAATTCCTTTCACAATGCTAACCCCAAGAAAAATAAATTGAGAGTTTAATGAATGTCTTTGGCTGTGATCACAGTGAAGAAACGTGTTGTTCTGTCATTTCAGTCATGTCCAACTCTTTGTGACACCATTTTGAGGCTTTCTTGGCAAAGATACTAGAGTGGTTTGCCATTTACTTCTCCAGTTCATTTTACAGATGAGGAACTGAGGTAAGTGACTTGCCCAGGGTCACACAGCTGGTAAATGTCTGAGACCAGATTTGAACTCATGAAGATGAGTTTTCCTGACTCCAAACCCAGTGCTCTTGCCACTGCACCATGTAGCTGCCCATGAAGTGAAGAAATACTCCCTGGATATCACTGGATGCCAGTGCTCCTCTGATCCTTCATCACAGTATGAAGACAATGTTAGATTAACATCACTACTGTACCAGTAGAGCGTAAGCACTGACAGGATCTACAAAACTGAAAAGCATTCAAGGATGGGAAAAGTTGTGAACTGTATGTCTATTGTCTGCGGCCCAGCCAAACTTAGTTCAGAGTATGGCATTGCTAGAAAGGTGGTCATGAGTTGATGGGGTTTTTTTTCAGCCACAACAACTCATGAAACTGTCTGCAAAGGAATGAATGGCTATGACTTGCATTATTGGAAGGAATAACTACACTGTATGAATCACAGTTCCTTCCAAGTATTGAAGTATGTTTTGTTTGTTTATGTGCTGCATGTAGGGTATTATTAAGAAAAAGTATTATGGCCAGAGCAATTCAGGAAATTGCTAAAATGTGAATGTGTTTGAAATTTGAATCAAAATAGAAAATAACTTACACCAATCATATCATAGTTACATATTTTTAAAAATATTTTGATGATTTTACAACCCATTGTAATGGGAAAATGTCTGATTTTTTGCTTACAAATTGCTTTAATTTTAAAATTTATGTTTTAGAATTACATAAAAAGTGTCACTAATGTAACTCTATGTTATCAATAGAGCATAAGGACTTATAAACTAGTCAAAAAAAATATGATTCAGAAAATGCAGTCTCAGACACCTTGGAGTTGAACAAGATTTCAGAGGGCATATTCTCGTGCCCTTACATGAAGCCGAAATTCCTTCCTGAAAATCACTAACAAGTGACCATTCAGCTTCAAGAATTCCAATAACAGGGAATCCATTATTTCTAGAGGCAGGGAGTTCAATTTTAAGATAACTTTGATTCTTGGGAAGTTTCCTCTTCTATTAAGTTAGGAATCGGTTTCAATTTTGTCAGCACCATGGCCAGAGACAGCTGTAAAGCAGAGAGCTGGTGAATTGAATTAGCACAACACGGAGGAACATCAAGCCAATGGCAGCAATGTATCACCATTTTGGGAATGAAGGAGCAATAGTAGTGGGGAATTTAAGAAGAAGAAGATGTTTAAGTCAATAGTACTAAATGAGTAGTTATGTTGGACCAATTGGACATTTGTATTTTGAGGGGGAGATCGATTCTGTGAAGGGCATGGCAACAGTCAAGATTCCTGGGAATTGTCCATGACTTAGGTATTTCACTTCATTTATCTCACAACACACCAATCCTCAGGAAGGTAGACAGGGGAGGTATGTATGGATGTGTGTGTGTGTGTGTGTGTGTGTGTGTGCCTGTGAGTATGTCTGTTTTTTCCAAGCTGACATGTATATTCTGTACTGTAGCCCCCCTCCCACATTGGATAAGCATCAGCTTTTGTTGAGTCTGTAATAAGAATCCTCCTGAGGCAACCTAAATGCAGCACTGATAATGTAGTTGTCTAAGTCACTACCCTCAACAGCTTTAGGGTAGTTGTGAGAGACCAGACACAGAACCTATAACTTGGAGCAATTTATCCTAGTTCTACCCTCTCAGGCTAAGAAGAATAGCAAAATGTAAAGTGAAGAAATCCATAGAAAATAAAAAATCACATAAAAGGAATTTCATAAAAGCCAACTATTAACTTTTTAAATCTTGTTTTTTAAATTGAAAAAATAATATATTTCTACCAGTGTACATGAGAATTAGTTGTATTTCTTTTTTTTGAGGCAATCAGGGTGAAGTGACCTACCCAGGGTCACACAGCTAGTAAGTATCAAGTGACTGAGGCCAGATTTGAACTCGGGTCCTCCTGGCTCCAGAGCCAATGCTCTATCCACTGCACCATCTAACTGCCCCAATTTTATTTCTTTAATAACAAGATTACTCACATCAAGATCATAGTTTATGAAAGTAGAACAGAGAGAGCAGAGACTTGTGGAAGTGATAATTGACTAGGGCTTAATAGTTGTGAGAGAAATTGTAAAGGTGATAGCCAACAAAGTAGCTTATGTCCTGTAGAGTATTCCACACACTCAAGATGGGTGATGGGTAAAGAGAGGGGGCCTAGGTTCAGTACATCAAAGCACTGGTATCCTCCCTTAGTGAAGACTCTTCTCCCTTCTATAGACACCAGCAATAGAAAAAATTGATTCCATCTCTCACCTCAGAGATCCCCAGGGAGAAAGATCACCAGGACAATCAGTATAACTTGTCTCAGTTACTCCATATGAAGGTAGAAATGGATTGGCAAAAGAAAAGGGAACACAAGTGGCAATCTGAATTCAAAAAGATACAGGGGGAGACACTAAGAGATGAGGAGGCAGACTGCCAAAAGTCCAGGGGAAAAAGAGTACTTTAGATTTCTTTAACACACTGAGTGATGGAGCCAAGATGGTGGAGCAAAAGTGCTTGAGCTCTCCCTCAAACCCCTCCAAATACTTGTAAAAAAAATTGCTCTGAACAAATTCTAGAGCAGCAGAACCCACAAAAGACAGAGGGAAACAATTTCCAGCCCAAGACAACCTGGATGGTTGATTAGAAAGGTCTATCATGCCAGGCTGGAAGAGAAACACAGTTCAGCATGGGCACATAGGGAAAGACCAAGCCTCAGAGAACATGGAGCAGGCCTCAGGGGACTGAATCACAGGCAGCTGTGGCGGTTTTCAGACTTCTCAACCGACAAATGCTGAAGACAACTTAGAAGGTCAGTAGGAAAAGTCTATGAGTGTGATGAGAGAGAAGCTTGGTCCCAGCCCCAGTTCCAGTGCAACCCTGGGGTGGCAGCTGCTTCCAGAGGTTCTGGCCTGCAGACTAAGAGGGAATTGAGTGGCTGATCAGAGGGGGTTTGCAGGGATCTCTTTGCTGGTGCTGAGGCATGATTCTCTTGCTTTGTCTGTGCTTGGATTGGGGTCACGGTTCTGGGTGGCAATCCTGGGACAAGGAGGAGTGCTGGCATGGTGGAGCTGGTGGTGGCAGTGGAGAGGGAATCCTGCTCACCATTCCAAGGCAGAAAACAGTGCTTGTTGTCACTCATAGACCAAAGCACAGGCCAGGAAAGGAGTAAACAAGTAAATACCTCACCCTTAATCATACCACCTTGGAAGAACTGAAAATTTACAGGTCCCTAGAAGTATCTCTGAAAACAGCTGCACAAAACCCCTGAAGCTTGAGACACTACACCCTCCACACTGGAAGCAGACCACTACCTTAACAAAGAGTTTAAAACTCAAGTAACTGCCTAAGAACCTGAGCAAACTGTGCAAAAAAAAAGTCAGACCATAGAATCTTTCTTTGGTGACAAAGATGATCAAAACATACAACCAGAAGAAGGCAACAAAGTCAAAGCTCCTGCATCCAAAGCCTCCAAGAAAAATATGAATCAGTCCCAGGCCAGTCCCAACTCAAAAAGGAGTTTGAGAAATAAGTAATAGAAGTAAAGGAAAAACTGGGAAGAGAAATGAGAATGATACAAGAAAATCATGAAAAACTAGGCAACAGCTTGCTAATGGAGATGCAAAAAAAATACTGAGGAAAATAACACCTTAAAAAAATAGTCTAACCTAAATGGCAAAAGAGGTCCAAAAAGCCAATGAGGAGAAGAATGCCTTGAAAAGCAGAATTGGCCAGATGGAAAAGGAGGTCCAAAAGTTCAGTGAAGCAAATAATTCCTTAAAAATCAGAATGGAGCAATTGGAAGCTAGTGACTTTATGAGAAATCAAGAAATCACAAAACAAAACCAAAAGAATGAAAGAATGAAGACAATGTGAAATATCTCACTGGAAAAATAACTGGCCTGGAAAATAGATCCAAGAGAGATAATTTAAAAATTATTGGACTATCTGAAAGCCATGATCAAAAAAAGAGCCTAGACATCATCTTTCAAGAAATTATCAAGGAAAACTGCCCTGAAATTCCAGAACCCAGAGGGTAAAATAGAAATGGAAAGAATCCACCAATCACCTCCTGAAACAGATCTGCAAAGGAAAACTCCTAAGAATATTGTAGCAAAATGCCAGAGTTCCCAGGTCAAAGAGAAAATATTGCAAGCAGCCAGAAAGAAACAATTCAAGTATTGTGGAAACACAATCAGGATAACACAGGATTTAGCAGTTTCTACAGTAAGGGACCACAGGGCTTAGAATATGATATTCTGGAAGGCAAAGGATATAAGATTACAACCAAGAATCACCTACCCAGCAAAACTGAGTATAATCCTTCAGGGGAAAATGGATATTCAGTGAAATAGAGAACTTTCAAGCATTCTTGATGAAATGATCAGTGCTAAATAGAAAATTCGACTTTCAAATACAAGACTCAAGAGAAGCATGAAGAGGTAAACAGGAAAGAGAAATCATAAGGGACTTATTAAGGTTGAACTGTTTACATTCCTACATGGAAAGATGACATTTGTAACTCATGAGACCTTTGTCAATATTAAAGTAGTTTGGCGGGGAAAAAATTATATGTATAAATAGATTGATAGGTAGAGGGCACAGGGTGAGTTGAAGATGAAGGGGTGATATCTGGAGAATAAAATTAAGGGGTGAGAGAGGAATATACTGGGAGAAAGAGAAAGGGAGAGGCAGAATGGGGTAAATTATCTCACATAAAACAGACAAGAAAAGGCTTTTACAGTGGAGGGGAAGTGGGGGAAGGTGAGAGGGAATGAGTGAATCTTACTCTCATCAGATTTGGCTTAAGGAGGGAATAACATACACACTCAATTGGATATGGAAAGCTATCTTACCCTACAGCAAAATGGGTTGGAAGGGGATAAGAGAGCAGGGGAATGATAGTGGGGAGTACAGATTGGGGGAGGGGTAATCAGAAGCAAACACTTCTGCGGAGGGGCAGGGTCAAAAGAGAGAATAGAATAAACAGGGGACAGGATAGGATGAAGGGAAATATAGTTAGTTTTCCACAGCATGACTACTATGGAAGTTTTTTGCATGATTACATAAGTATAACCTACATCGAGTTGCTTGCCTTCTCAATGAGGGTGAGTGGGGAGGGAGGAAGAGAGAGAACTTGGAACCCAAAGTTTTAAAAACAAATGTTAAAAATTGTTTTTACATGCAACTGGGAAATAAGATATGCAGGCAATGGGGTATAGAAATCTATCCTGCCCTACAGGAAAATAGAAGAGGAAGGGGATAAGGAAGGGGGGCAGTGATAGAAGGGAGGGAGGATTAAGGGAAAGGGTATTCAGAATGCATGCTGTCTTGGGGTTGGGGGAGGGATGAGATGGGGAGAAAATTTAGAACTCAAAATGTTGTGGAAGTGAATGTTGAAAACTAAAAATAAATAAATTAATGAATCTTAAAAAAACATTAATACACTGATAATATACAATATCAGACTTAAGTGATCTAAGAGTAGATAGGTGCTCACAGTACTTGAGGAGACCTTTTGCATAGAGAATAAGATGATGGAAGCTAGGCAAAAGTGCAGAAAGTCTTAAATCATCTAGAACCATTCTGACCATGGGTATGACTAAAAGAGCTAGAGAGTTTCAAAGAGCCAAGAATTATGTTTGTCCTGCAAATTTTATTCTGAAAAAACTGTAACTTTTTTTGAGCAGAAACAACACTGTGTTAGACTGGAATGGCAATACCCAGCTGAGGACAAGAATAAGCACAACTGTGTTGGCTGCCGATCAGATTGAGGATCAAGAAGGAGCCAAGAAGAGATGAAGCTCAACCTGAAGACCTCCAATGAAACCCATTCCACTTTTGGTTATATCAAGTGTTAGGAAATTTTTCCTTACATCAATTCTAAATTTTGCTCTTTGCAGTTTCCACCTGTTACTACTCTTTTAGCGTCAAACAGAAGCAGCTTAATATCTCTTTTACCTAACAGTTGTCATCAAATAATTGAAGACAACTATAATGTCCTCTTTGAGTTCTCTCTTCTTGAGGACCAATTCTTTCACTCACTCCTCCTGTGACATAGATTAAAATCCATTCGCTATCCTTGTTGCCCTTCTCTGGATACTTTGAACTGGTCAGTGCCCTTAGACTATAGTTCTTTTTTTTTAAATGCTGGAACTTCTTACTTATCTTTTTGTTGAATGTGTCATACTTTAATGACAGTAGTAATTGATTTTATGTATCTTAAATATATGTATATTTATTTAAATATACTATATTTATTTATATAATTTATATTATATGTATATAATGTATTTAATTATATATCTAAATATATAATATATTTCTTTAAATATAACATATTTAGGTATATAATATATTTATTTAAATATAATATACTTATATGTTTGCATATTTTTATATATTTTAAAATATTTTTGTTACTAAAGTATATTTTACTGTATTATTTACTTTACTTTATTGCATAATAAGTAGGGTCATACATATTTAAATGTGATATTTGTTATCAGAATAGAGAATTTTAGCATAATATCATTTTCTTGTTTGTCTCCTTAAAATATTTTCGAGTTTGTACAGAATCAACAAAGTTCAGAGTTGGAATGAATTTCAAAAGTCATTGAGTCCACCCATTTCTAAAAAGGTTTTCTTATACAACATTCTTAACAAGTATCATCCAGTTTGTTTTGAATATGCTCAGTAATGAAGAACTCAATAATTCCTTAGGCAACTAACTCCATATTTACACAATTGGGAAGTTTTTCCTTGGCCCACACCTAAATTTTCCTCCCCCAACTTCCACCTATTGCCTCAAGTTCTTCCTTCTGTCACTGACAGAGACTGAAAAAGGGAAGTTATATTTATACCTTTTATTCATTCTTTTGAAATTTAATTTTTAAAGTAGTTTTAAATTGTTTTTTTTTCATTAATATGTACCTGTTGCATAATAGGTTGGTTAGAAACAAATTCTTCATTTTCCAAAGGCAAAAGTGAGATTTAGAATGTATAGAGAACTTCCTTTTTGGAATATGAAGAAGGTTCCTATTGATTCACTAAGATATATATTCAAGGATTATGGGAATATCAGAAGCACCATATGGTTCTTGCTGTCATCTATGACAGAGCTGTATTGCCAAAGCAAGGAAAAATAACTTAAATTGTCTTTAAAAATTAATCAGTGAGGCTAGAAGTAAATGAAATTTTACCTTTTTTTTTTAAGTACACTGAAATAAGAGAACAATTTAGTGGATTTGTTGATTACCCAGGTGAAGAGGTCAGTTTTAATGGTGACAGGGATTAATAGGTAATAATTGAAAGTATGCTTTCCAGTGCAGAGGTTTCTCTAGAAAATGCCTTGAACCCCATAAATTAAAGACTATAAAACAGGGTAATAGGTGTAGTCATGATTGGAAATAAAAGGACGTTATAAAAGAGCCTTAAGCTCACCCTATTATTAATCCCATTCTCACCTAATACTATGTCCAAGGGAAAGTCTTCTAGTATGGGATAATTAGAGATTGGGTTGGTTTTTAACATTAAAGAACTTCAATAGTTGCAAAAAAAGATGTTTTAACAAGTCAGTGAAACTTTAGAACAATGATTTTGGAGGAAGTTGTCTAATAGGAGTGATTAAGAATGTGTAGTTGCAGAATTCTTTCAATTAGTAGAGCTCAGGGATTATTACCCTTCAAAAACTCAGTTGAATCATTTGGAGACCCAATATGGGGATTGCCTTTTAGTTCTTTTTAGGCAGAGAAAATTAGAAATTCTGCACACTTGGTCCCATAAAGATGAATTCCATCTATAGCCGTTTTCATAATGAAACACAGTAAGGGAGGAGACAAAACTGGATGGAGTTTAAATGGACATGGTTACACATGACTGTTAATTATTGCTACTGAAAAAGACTGAAACTAGTGGATTGCTTAAGCTCAGGAGTTCTGAGCTTCAGTAGAGTTAAAGCCAATTGAATGTCTGCACTGTCTGGTACTAATATGCTGAGTCCCCAGGACTGGGAGGCCATCAGACTTTCTAAGGAGGGGTGAACCAGGTCAGAAAAACAGATTAAAGCTTCTGTACCAATTACTCAGTCTTAATAAACATTTATTAAGCAACTACTATGTGCCAGGCCCTGTGCTAATATTGTGAATGCAAAGATAGAAACTCATAATCTAGTAGGGGAAGATAATACATGAAAAGAAGCTGAAAATCAGGGGAAGGAGGGCAGGGAAGGGAGCTGTCTGGCATGGGGAGTATGATGAAGTCCTGCAGCCAAATGGGAAATGATGAGATAGCTACCCTGGGCCCTCTCATCAAATAGAGGATTTGGGAAGAATTCTTCCTGTTTACCTTCCACCCTCCTCCTACTATTCCTTTCATCAAATCTAAGCTTCCCTTGGGCAGGGACCATGTCTCCTCCATAAGACTAAGAATTCCCTTTGGGCAGAGGCCAAGAAAGGTATCATAGTGTAGTGAAAAGAACAATGAATTGAGATCCAAAGATCATAGGATCATAGGATTTTAAGCTGAAGGGATTTCAGAGGTTATCTGATCTAATAATCTCATTTTACAGATATTAAAACCGAGGTCCATAGGAGTGAATTGAATTGCCCAGGGTCACATAGGGGCAAGTGAGAAAGACAGGATTTGAACCCAGGTCTTCTGATTTCAAAGCCATTACTCTTTGTGCTTTACTGTAGCTGTGTTTAAACCCCAATTGGGTTACTTAACTACCTGTGTGATCTGAATTTTTCTGGGACTCAGTCACTTCATTTATAAAATGAGAGGATTGCATTCTATGATCCCAGGTCTTCTGGATCAAACTGATTAGCAGCCTGTGTGCAGAGACCATTGGCTCTCTTCCTTTATATTTTCCATCAAAACCATTGAACTAAATACTGTAAACAACAGTTGGTTAATATGGTTATCCCTTCCACTTTGCAGCTTTCCCCATCATAGCTTCAATATATCGAGGGTCAGCATAAGAAATTAAATGGAAATTTGGGGGGAATTTTGTGGAAGCCACAGACAACATTCAAAGGCAAGCAGACAACACAGAAAAGTTTAGAAACTCATAAATGCATAAAATGTATGTATAGTATTATATAATATGAATATATTTTATCCTTAAATGCCATAATAATTCAGACTTCTTCTCTGATATGAAGGGAGGCCCAAAAAAATTACATGAACTTTCCAGACCATAGAAAACTATCTAACCCCCATAAGATGGAAGGGATAACTGTACATGTTGCCCATCAGCTCCTAAGACTGCCCATTTGAAGGCCTTTTTGGTATGGAACCCAAGCCCTCTCCTACCATGAAGCTTTTTTCTGTTCCTTCTTGACTATGTATTTTGTATTTACTTTGCATACACTTATCTAAGGAAATGTTGTATGCCCTTCTCTGATATAATGTAAGCTCCTTGAGGGCAAGAACTATTTCATTTTTTTCTTTTGTATTCTTTGTGCCAAGCTCAACACCTGGCACATATGATGTGCTTGATAAATATTTGTTGTCTGATTAATTGCATCTATTCCTCATTTTTTCCCCCTAAACCAGCCCCATCTCTGACTCCTCTTGAGCTTCCTCAATGGTATATTTCATATCTGTGGTGTCTCTATTGCCACCATATTTTATAACCATTCCTTTATCTGTCTTGAAGAATAACAGAGGAGCACTGGAGTTTATAGGCAAAGATGAACTGAGCCAATACAACCCCCTTTTCACCAGGCAAACAGAAGAATCTGTAGAGTAGGGTCTGGTAACTTCTGCTCATATGGGGACTGGTGCCTTTCTTTAAGTCTTTGAATGACTATCATGTGGAAGAAGAATTAAACTGTCCCTGCTTGTTCTCAAAGGGCAGATCTAGGAGCCATTGGAGAGGGGAGTCACAGAGAAGCAGATTTAGGTTCAATATGAATAAAAATTAGTAATTGGAGTTGCTCAAAAGTAGAATGGAATGCCTCCAGAGATAGTGGATCCCCCATCACTGGAGATCTTCACCTGAAGTCTGGTGTGATAACTTTCTCAGTGGTGGCTGTAGGGAGGATTCCTGCTCATCTCAGAGTTGGACTAGATGGCCTTTAAGCTCCCTTCCAACTCAAACTGTCAGAATGAAAGGAAGCCCTTCTAGATGGTCCTATCCCTGTGTCCTTTCCCTTTTCCATTCTCTACAGCAAAGCATCTTCACATTATTTACTTAAATAGCTACTCATACTACCCCATCTCATCTCTGATGGGTAAGAATCAATTCAACAAATATTTATTAAGTCCCTTCTGTGCAGCTTCTTCTCACCCCTTCTAAGCAGCTGGATGGAGTAGTGAATAGAGTCAGGAGTCAGGAAGACCTGAGTTCAAATCTAGACTCAGACAATTACTAGCTATGTGACTCGTGTGGTCATGTAACCTCTATTTGCATAAGTTTCCTCAAGGGTAAAACAGGAATTATACCTCCCAGGGTTATTTTAAGGATGAAATTAAATATTTACAAAGTGTTTAGCACAGTGTCTGGCACAATGTAGGTGCTTAATAAATACTTGTTCCCTTCTGTCATTCCTTTCTATATACTAGTCACTGTGAATAACAAACAAATAAAATATGAAACCAGTCCTGGCTTCAAGAAGCTTACATTCTATTATAAAATATAGAGAGTTTGATAATTCACCATTCATTTCTTAAGCAATGCCCCATACAAGGTCCATGAGCTTCCACAATTTTCACATGGAACACACTGTTTCTTAGGACAGGGTTATCAACTATGACCAGGCTCCCAGCCAAACCACCAAAAAGCCACTGAGCCCAAAACGTGACTGAAACACAGCATGTTTGCAAAGATCAATGATAAGGAACACTGACAAAAAAACAATACAACTAAATAAGAAATTGTATTTTATTTCTAATCAGTTCTAAAATTTCAAGGGAGGGGAATTTAACAAGATAAACTTGTAATTATTTATTACAATATTACAATAATAATAAATTATTAATTTAACTTTTGTAATTATTCTGAGGGACCACATATTGGTTTCCTTATCTGCCAGCCTTGTATTTATATTATGTGAGATTTCTGAGTTCAGACAAAAGGGGAAAAGCAGCAAATAGCAGAGAAGCATATGGGGGTTGGAGAGGATCAGGAGGAAAGGAAGCCAGAATCAAGTATAGTGTTGAGTTGGGCAGGGAGTATCCAAAAGGAAGGGGGAAAGCCCTGAAGGCAATCTATGGGGACTTACAATTTGCCCAAAGACCAAATACTGAATACATGCATGAATACATACATGAATAGGATGAAGCCACATTTGGATATTATATCTTAGAAAGGACATTAATAAGCTGGAGAGCTTCTAAAGGAGAGCAATGAGGATGTTGAAGGGCCTTAAGGTCATACCATGTGAGGGTCTAGAACTGAGGATGTGGGAAAGTTTAGCCTGGAAAAGAGAAGGCTTAAGGGAGAACATGAAAGCTGACATTAAATATTTGAAGGGTTGTGCATATAAGACAGATTAAACTAGTTCTGCTTGTCTTATAAGACTAAACTAGGAACAAAAGGGAGATAAGTGGCCAAGAGGCAAATTTAGGCATGATTTAGAGAAAAGCTCCATAACAATTAAGAGTTGTCCAAAAGTGGAATGGACTGTTACAGTGGCAATTGGTTTCCCTCTCATTGTAAATGTTCAGACAGAAGCCAGATGATTACCTGTAAGGTCTGCTACAGAAGAAGATTCCTATTCAGGCATGGGTTAGAATAGATGGCCTCTGAAGTCCCTGCTGATTCTGGGAACAAGTGGAAAAGCAAATGTTTGGACAAAAAGATGAATCCTATATGCCCCAGGCCTGGTCCCAGAATTAGCTCCAAGCACCAGACTAGGCTGCCCTTAGCCTCCCACACACATGTTCTGACATTAGGGCTGCCCTTCACCATGCTAGCTACCTAAGTGGTACATTTCTTCTAGAATATAAAGAGAGAAGGCAAGAATGAGGTTAGTGCTTGTTTTTGTCAGTCCCTCCCTCTCATTGGTACCCATTCTCTTTCCCAAGAAGAGGTCCCTGAGAGGTCTTCCCTTGATTTCCAAGTCATTTAATTCACCTGGGCCTCAATTTCCTCAGATATAAAATGAAAGGGTTGGACTAGATGGTGTCAGAGGTCCCTTGAAGCTCTAGATATAAAATCTTGTGATGAACATAGGATTTCGGAAGTGGAACGGACCTTAGATATCACCTAGTACACCCTTTTAATTGTATAATGATGAAACTGACACCAAAGAGGATGCCAGAGAAATGTCTTCAAATCACACAGCAAATTAAGGGCAGAGCCTGTTACTGGAACCCAATTGGACAAGATGAAACAGTGAGATAAATTCTTGCATTTACATACTGTTTTAATTTACAAAAAAAATTAATTTACATTGTCTCATTTGATCTTCACAGCAACCTGTGAGGTGAGTAGGTTAAATATTATTTTACAAGGGAGAAACTAAGGCTTAGAAAATAGAAGTGACTTGGTTAAAGTCACATTAAGAATAGAGCCAAGGGCTAGAATCCAGATGGGCTACATGCACCTAGGGTGATCATTCTATTTCTCAGGATAAGATGGGTCTGCATGATGTAAAACAATGGGTGTTATTGAGAAGAGTCTCTCCGGCATTGGAGACTTTGTGGCAGCTTCAGGGAAATGTATGAGCAGAGAGACTGGCTCAGTGGGTTCCCAATTAGCTATCTGTTCAGGAGAAGTAAAACTTTCACCCAGTGAGTTCAATTAGGTGAGTGACCTCCCAAGAGATTCATTAGTGTTAGAGTCAGAGAAACAGGCATCTCCAGAGAGATCTCTCCAGGGCCTTGTTAGCTAGGCCACACTGGGGACCTCACCATGAAGAGAAAACTTTCTTTACGACATTTCACATTAGGAGTCATTCAGTTTCCCCAGTGGGCCATCTCCTTTCATCTTGACTCCCTCACTGGGCTTGGAAACAGAAACATTTCCTCTGAGAAACCAGAGGGAAGAGAACAGTCATTCATTTCCTTATGGAGACCACACTTCCCCTCCTCCCATCCAATGGCTTATACTTTGGCCCACCTACTCTGATCTTCGGTGTAAAGGCCAGGTCTCTCCATCCCCCACCCAACCCTCAAAAAAAGCTGAGATCATAATGCCTTGGCAAGAGCCATAAACTCAGTCAGAGACCTGGGTTCCATTACTGACTTAAGTGAGTCCTTCCCATCCACTGGACTTTAGTTTCCTCAACTAGAAAACAGAAAGATTAGTTAAATAATCTCTAAGGTCCTATGCAAATCTGACAATTCAGATCCTTTCAATTTCTAATCTTCTACGTGCAAGGTTCCTTTCAGATCTGAGATTATATAATTCCACAATTTATTGTGTCTCTAGAACCTAGTCTGAGGCTCCGCTTAGAAGCCAAGAATTTCTAAGGTGAAAGAAACTTCAGAGATCGTCTAGACCAATTTGTACCTAAACCAGAATACCCTTCCATAACTACCCTAAATAGGAGCAGCCAGCCTCTCTTCTACAGACTTCAGAGATGGCAACTGGTTCCACTTTGGGCCAGTTGCAAATGTTAGGGAATTCTTCGTTTATTTAAACTCAAGTCTGTCTCTCTGCAACTTCCGTTCAGGGTTATTCATTCCTACTAAGCTAATAAAAGGTGCTTGGCAAATTCTTACCATTTTTTCCTTGACCCTATTATGCCAGAATTAGGCCTATTGCCTACCACCCTTCTCCCCAGAGATGAGCCAGGCTTCAGTGCTTTGATCTACCTCCTTTCTAGGCAGCAACTGTAAGGTGGGAAGAAAGATCATCAAAGGGTCAGAGACTCAAAAACTGCCTGGTTGGCTCAGAGCAAGACATTTAACTTCTTTAAACCTCAATTTCCTCACCTCTAAAATCAGATAATAGTTGTTCTTCCTACATTACAAATCGTTGTGAGAGAAGTGCTTTTGAGTTGTTATTAATGATTAATCCCTGTTTTGCATCTTCCTAGCTGTGATACCTTTGTGGACCTCAATTCCCAAATCTAGAAAATGGGGCTGACAATTCTGTGTTCTGTGCAGCTCACCCTTAGGGTTGTTGTAAGGACCAGATGAGGTAACACATATGAAATTGTTTTGAAAATTCTTGTGCATCATTCAAAATATTTTCAATATTTTACCTGCACCTCTTTACACACATACACACACACAAATCACAACCACAAATTCCATCTTTCTTCTGCAGGAGAAAAACATCCAAGGTATTAGTGACCTTGACAAAATCACCTCTCTGGGCCTCAGTTTCCTTATCTGTAAAATGGTACTAACAATACTTATACTACATCTTATAAAGTTTTAAAGAGAAAAATGCCTTGTAAAATGGAAAGTGCTGTAGAAATATTGTTACTGTTATTATCATCAAGATCCTTAAGAAAACCTAGAAAGGGAAGATCTTAACAAAAAGGCATAAAGACAAAAATCAATGCAGTTAAAAATAAAAAAGGAAACAAGTAACTTGGGAGGGAGATCTTTGCAGCAAACTTCTCTAAGAAAAGTCTCATTTCCATGATACATGAAGAAACTCATTCAAATTTATAAGAATAAGAGTCATTAACTAACAAATGGTCAAAGGACATTGAACAGACCACTTTCTAAGGAAGAATTCTAAGCAATGAGTAGCCACATGAAAAAAATGATCCATATCACTAACAATTAGAGAAATGCAAATAGAAGTCTGAGGTGCTACACCAGTCATCAGATTGGTAAAGTTGACCAAAAAAAATGATAAATGTTGAAGGGAGTGTGGGGAAACAGGTTTATTAATGCACTATTGGTGGAGCTATGCAATTGGTCCAGCCATTCTAGAGAGCAATTTGGAATTGCACCCCAAAAATCACTAAACAGACATACTCTTTGAATTACCAGGCATAAACTGCAAAAAAAAATCAAAAAGGAAAGGATTATATGTATGAAAATATTTATTGCTGCACTTATTTTGTAACATGGAACTGGAAACAAAGGGGTTATTCATTCATCAGTTAGGAAATAGCTAAACCAATTATGGTATGTGAGAGTAATGGAATGCTATTGTGTTATAAGAAATAATGAAACAGTTTGAGGGAGGCCTGGGAAGACTTGTATGAACTGATACAGAGTGAAGTGAGTGGAACCAAGAGAACAATTATAGAATAACAAACAACACTGTAAAAACAAACAAGTTTGAAAAGCTTAAAAACTCTGATCAATGCAGTGACCAACCACAATTCCGGAGGGCTGATGATGAATCAGCCCTATCCACCTTCTTAACAAGATAGAGGTGATGGATGAACTCAGGTTACAGAGTGAAACATATTTTTAATGATACCTAATGTGAATTTTACTTTACTGTATTTGTCACAATAGTATTTTTTCCTTCTTTTTTCTTAATGGCAGGAGAAGTGGGAAAGAGAAAATATAGATTCTGTTAATTAAAAAAAATAAAACTTAATTTAAAAGAAAAAGCTAGAGAAGAAAATTGAACCATGATGGTGTTTCAAGCACTATAATCAATGTGAGTAAATTAGAGATTTAGAGTTAAAAAATCATTCACTTCACACTGTATAAAAAAGTGGTAGAAGGAAAGTAGAACAAGACAGGGCACATGGTGATATGTCTACACCTGTTTCTAGGGTTAAGGAGGCAATGGAGGTGGTGCAACACCAAGTTAGCAGGAGAAAAGCAGAAAACAACTTTGAAGAAATAATTTTGGAGGTGGAGTCAAGATGGCAGAGAATAGGCAGCAGCTCAGCTGAACTCTTCCTGAATTTTTCCCTCTAAAACCTTTAAAATAAAGACTCAAATGAAATACCAGAGTGGCAGAGCCAACAAAAGTTGGGCTGAAGCACTTCTCCAGCCCAACACAACTTAGGATGGCACCAGGAAAAGTCTGAGGCACTGGGGTGGTGGTAGACTTGGAGCACAATGCAAGTTGCCACAACACCAGCATCAGGCCTTGGATGTATCTGTGACAGTGGCAGCAGCTTTAGGAGCTCTCAGCCCACAAAAGCTAAGGGGGTCAGACAACTGGTCAGAAAAAAATTATAGGAGATCCTTTGCTGGCACTAAGCGCAGAACCCTATTGCATTGTCTATAGACAGTTTTAAAGCACAGTTCCAGGGTGAAAAGGAGCACCAGCACTTGTAGCTGTAGGGATACAGGGGCCCTGTCCACAGTTCCAAGATAGAAAAGAGTGCTTGTGGTCACTCACAAGGGATCAGGGGCCATGGACTTAGTTCCAAGGAAGTAAGGAGCACTAGTGCTTGTGGCTGTAGGACTGCAGGGAACCTATTCACAGTTCCAGGGCCAAGAGAAGCACTAGCACTATGGCTACAAAGGAACATGGTCTCTTCCTGGGTAAAGACCAGAGTATAGGCCAGGAGAGCAGTGACCACATCTTCCTTGAATCACTTTAAAAGCACTAAAAACTTGCAGATCACCAAAACTAGCTCTGAAAACAGCAGCACAAAAAACCTGGAGCTTGGGACAGTGTCCCCTGTATCCCAGGAGCATAGTCCAATTTTAAGATAAAGTTCCTAGTCAAGAAATATGCTAGGAAAATGAGCAAATAATAACAACAAAAAAAGAATCTTACCATAGAAACTACTATGGTGACAGGGAAGATCATGACAAAAATGCAGACGAAGACGATGTCAAAAAAGCAAAGACTTAAGGGAAAAAAATACTGTAAATTGGGCTCAAGCCCAGCAAGAATTCCTGGTAGAGCTCCAAAAATATTTTAAAAATCAAATAAGAAAGGTAGAGGAAAAACTAGGGAAATCAATGGGATTGATGGCAAGAAAATCATGAAAAGAGAGTCAGCGGTTTAGTAAAAGAGGCACAAAAATAATTCAAGAAAACAGCACATTAAAAAACAGAATTGACCAAATGGAAAAAGTGATACAAAAATTCACTGAAGAAAAGGACTTAAAAAGTAGAATTAGTTGAATGAAAAAGAGGTAACAAAATCTCGTGGAAGAAAATAATTTCTTAAAAATCAGAATTGGGGAAGTGGAAGCTAATGATGCCATGAGACATCAAAAAATAATCAAATGAAGTCAAATGAATGAAAAAGAGAAGAAAATGTGTAAAATCTCATTGGAAGAAAAACTGACATGAAAAATAGATGGAGGAGAGATAATTTACGAATTATTGGACTACCTGAAAGCCATAATAAAAAAGAGTTTAGATGTAATATTTTAAGAAATTATCATAGAAAAATGTCCTGATATCCTAGAACTAGAGGATAAAATAGAAATTGAAAAAATCCACCAATCACTTCCTGAAAAAGATCCCAAAATAAAAATGAAAACTCCCAGGAATATTACAGCAAAATTCCAGAGCTCCAATTTTAAACTATGCCCAAAGGGCTATAAAACTGTGCATATCCTTTGATCCAGCAATACAAGTATTTGGTCTGTATCCCAAAGAGATCATAAAAAGGAGAAAGGACCCACAGGTACAAAAATATTTATAGCAGCTGTTTTTGAGGTGGCAAAGAATTGGAAACTGAGGGGGTACCCATCAATTAGGGAATGACTGAACAAGTTGTGGTATAGAAATGTATTGGAATACTATTATGCTATAAGAAATGATGAGCAGGTGAATTTCAGGAAAAAACCTAGAAAGATTTACATAAACTGATTCTGAGTGAAATGAGCAGAACCAGGAGAAGATTGTACACAGTAACAGCAACATTGCGTGATCAACTATGATCATCTCAGCAATACAATGATTCAAGACAATTCCAAAAGACTCATGATGGAAAATGCTATCCACATCCAGAGAAAGAACTATGATGTCTGAATGCAGATTAAAGCACACTATTCTCATTTTTCTTTTGTTTTTTTTCTCATGGTTTTTTTTTCTTTTGTTCTGATTCTTCTTTCACAACATAACTAATGTGGAAATATTTAATATGTTTGCACATATATAACCTATATCAGAATGCTTGCTGCCTTGGAGAGGAGGGGAGAGAAGAAAGGTAGGAAGGGAGGAAAATCTGGGACTCAAAACTGTATAAAAATAAACATTGAAAACTATCTTTACACGTATTTGGAAAAGAAATAAAATACTATTAGGTACAAAAAGAAAAGAAAATTCCAGAGCTCCCACATCAAGGAGAAAATGTTGCAAGCAGATGAAATAAAGCCATTCAAGATGATACAAGATTTAGTAGTGTCCACATTAAAGAAGTAGAGGGTTTAGAATATGATATTCTGGAAGGCAAAGGAGCTGAGATTACAACTAAGAATAACCTACCCAGAAAAACTAAGTGTAATTTTTTTTTGGCGGGGGGGAAATGAACATTTAATGAAATAGACAACTTTCAAGCTTTCCTAATGAAAAGAACAAAGCTGAATAGAAAATTTGACATTCAAACACACGACTCAAGAGAAGAATAAAAAGTAAACATAAAAGAGAAATCATAAGGAGCTCAATAATGTTAAACTGTTTGCATTCCTATATGGGAAAATGATACATGCAACTCCTCAGAACTGTATAATTATTAAGACAGTTAGAGACAGAGGGCACATGAATGAGTTGATTATGTTGAGATGATCTCAAAAAATGGGGAGAGGGGATTATCTTACATAAAAGAGACACAAAAGAAAAAACTTTTAAAGTGGAGGGGGAAATGGAGGAGGGGTGGAGGGCAATGCTTGAACCTTACTCTCATTGGAATTGGCTTAAAGAAGGAATAACATACACACTCAGATGGGTAGAGAAATCTATCTTGCCCAATAGGGAAGTAGGGGGGAAAGAAGATAAGAGAAGGAAGAGTATATTAAAGCAGGCATTGGTCAGAAGCAAAACAGACTTTTGAGAAGGGACAGGATAAAAGAGAGAAAGAGAGAAGGATAAATAGGGTAAAATAGGATAGAGGGAAATAAACACTAATTGGGACTGTGGGAGGGGGACAACTAGGGGGTGCAGTTGAAAGAGTGGCAGGCCTGGAGTCAGGAAGACTTATGTTCCTGAGTTCAAATTTGACCTCAGACACTTATTAGCCATATGACCCTGGGCAAGTCACTTGACCCTGTTTGCCTCAGTTTCCTCATCTGTAAAATGAACTGGTGAAGGAAATGAGAAACCACTTCAGTGTCTTTGCCAAGAAAACCTCAAATGGGGTCACAAAGAGTCAGACATGACTGAAACATCTAAACAGCAACGAATCGTAACTGAGGCAACTAGATGGTGCAGTGGATAGAATGCCAGGTCTGGAGTCAAGAAGACCTGAGGGGTAGTAATCATGAACTTAGACAAAGCAAAAGCAAAAATAGACATAATTAAAAGAGATAGGCAGAGAAACTATATTTTGCTAAAAGGTACAATAACAATGAAGTAATATCAATAATAAAGATATATGCACTAGTGGTGCATGTCAACATTCCCGTCTCAGAACTAGATAGATCTAACCGTGAAATAAATAAGAAAGAAGTTAAGGAGAAGAATAGAATGTTAGAAAAGTTTTATATGATAGACCATGGCCTTTGGTGTAGTCTTTTGACTGAATCCAAACTTCACGGAACAAATCCCCTAATTAAAGGGATTTGTTCTACAAAACTTGGACTCAGTGAAAAGGCCACACCTAAGATCCTAGAAAGCCACATGGGATTTCAAGGCTCAGGTTCCTCACCCCTTTATAGACCTTTGGAGAAAATTGGAGGGAAACAGAAAGGAGTATATCTTTCTCTTAGCAGTACATGGCACCTTCACAAAAATTAACCATGTATTAGGGTAATAAAACCTCACAAACAAATGCAGAAAAGCAGAAATATTTATATGAATCTTTTTCAGACCATAATGTAATATAAATTATATTCAATAAAGGACTTGTGATAAAAAAATATATCCACCTTCAGTGAAAGAACTGACAGAATCTGAATGAAGATTGAAACATAATTTCTTCATTTTATTTTTATTGGGTTTTTTTTTTTTGCAAAATGGCTAACATGGAAATCCAATTTGAATGATTTCACATTTTTTACATTCAACAATCAGTAGGAGGAGGAAAGGGAAGAAGAGAATTCAGGAATTCAATTTTTTTAAATGAATGCTAAAAATAAATAATGATTTTTTTAAATTATCATTTTATTAGCCTCAGTTGAGGACTCAGAACCTCTTGGGAAATCCAGGGTCAGGGAAGAGGCAGTACTATCAGGGAAGTACATGTCAGTTGTTCCCTCTGTCCAACCATGGTAACTATCACCAACACACAGTCCCCCAGAAATCTACAATGCAAACACATTAGACTGGACATGAGGGCCAAGAAAGATATCCCACCTCCCCTTTTTTATCCAGCAACCCCACCCCACACATGAGGTCAATGGCATTTCCCTGGGCCTGAGCTCATGGAATAGTACTTCCCTAGGTGAGCAAAGTTCTCCAAGTGACTCATTTGGAGAGGACAGAGGAAATCAGTGCTTCAGAGAACTACATTAGGATCTGGGGGTTCCAGAAAGCCAGTCAATATTCAGGAATGTCTATCAGAAACCACAGCTTTAGAGGACTGACCAAGAAATCCAACACTCTGGAATGCTAGCTAAGAGTGCAGTACTCCAGAACATTTGGGAAAACTAACTAAAGACCCAACACTCTGGAACATAAAACCAAGAACCCAAATTCCAGATCACAGAGCAGGAACCACAGACAGAGTTCTAGAATACCTATACTCCACTCACAGTTCAGTAGATGGCCTCAACCTTTACTCGTCTGCTTGGTCTAAGTCAGGCACACGGAATGAGACATAGGGACATACTTGGACATTGAGACAAACTAGTTTCTGCAATGTGGCTGTCTTGACAATATTGAAGCCAGTCTCACCACCAAATGTGCTTGGCTTCCAGTAATCAGGAGAGCATATCGGGTTCCCCAAGAGCCCTTTGAGGGAGAAGGGGGCCCCAATCTCCACTATGCTCTCCCCAAAGATAGAATTAGGCAGAGATTTCTCTAGAAGTAAGCCTGGGTAGAACTCCAAGGCATCAATGTCTCCATATAGCTCCTCCAGCTCTGCTGAATTCTGCTTCTCTCCTACAAAGAGGGAAGGAGGAAACAGATCAGATCAGCTCCTCCCCATATCCTGGAAATAAAAAGGCATATGCCCATGGCAACATTGGGAAGTAACCTTCCCTGTTCACCCTTAGAGGCAGTGTGGTCTATGAGAAAGAACATAAATAGACTTGGGATCAGACATTTTGGTGGAGTAGTGAGTAGAGTGTCAGACCTGGAGTCAAAGTCCTAAATTCTACCTCAGATACATAGTAGCTGTAGGAATCTGAGAAAGCCACTTAACCACTCAGCCTGTTTCCTCATCTGTGTAACGAAAATAATCACAGCTCCTGCCTCACAGAGTTGTTTCAGGAATCAAGTGAGATGATAAGTCTAAGATAAGCTAAGATACAGCACTTTTTAAACCTTGAAGTGCTATATAAGTGTAAATTATTATTATTATTATTATTATTATTATTATTATCATCATCATTATCATCATCATCTTAGATTTCTCACTTCTAAGACATATTGGGCAAGGCACTCAATATAGAGGTAGCATGCCATAGTAGCTACAGCTTGGGTTTTGGAGTCAGGAAGATCTGGGTTCAAATCCTGCTTCAGACATTCTGGGCAAGTCATTTAACCTCTATGTGTCTTAGTTTCCTCATTTGTAAAATAAGAGGGTTGGACTCAAAGACATCTAAGGACCCTTCCAGTTCTAAATCTGTGATTCTATGAGCCTGTGATCTGTATGTGAAACTTAGTTTCTTCTTCTGAAAAACAGGTACAACATCAGCCCTTCCTTTAACCCAGGAGTATTAGGCTAGGACTGGGATCAAATGCCCAATTGGGGCATGGGATTTTGGGGGGAAACACACTATAGGCAACAGATAACATGAACAAAGAATTGCTTATTTTCAGGAAAGATTAAAATGAACACTATCTAGGAAGTTCTTGAAATCTATCATCTTACGAATGTATCAATAGTTAGAAATTGAATCTCTGTAAAGGAATTTTATTTTAAAACTACGACAAAGAAAACTGAAGCTACCAGGAGCTAAGGAGACAAAACAGAAAGGGTAAAGAAAAGGATAAGGACAGTAGCAGTCTGTGTTTCCTGATACCCCAGTTTGTTCAAAGATCAACAAAATTGAGTGGTACTCAGAGCCCATACTGGCCAACTCCTATATCAGACCATGCATTAAATGACGAAATAAGGGTGTACAAAATGCTTACATCATTAAGCATCCAAGCTACTTTGGATTCCCAAGGCCGTGGCTCAAGGAGAGGCCAAGAACTAAAAACTAAATATGTCAAGACAAGTGAAATGTAACATGGCTAATTAGCAATCTTTCAAAAATTGTTCTACATCCCAATGAGGCTTGAATGTTAACCTCCCACATAAGCTTCTGAATTCTGTTCTGGTCATTCTACAGTGTTCACTTATGATTCTCTTGTGTTTATCATG
Organism: Vombatus ursinus; assembly: GCF_900497805.2. NCBI lineage: Eukaryota > Metazoa > Chordata > Mammalia > Diprotodontia > Vombatidae > Vombatus > Vombatus ursinus. The sequence goes on along the minus strand of NW_020954564.1, from coordinate 11,452,581 downwards.
GCTTTCTTCAAATGGGAATAAATTACCTCTCCTATTCCCAATTCATGTTGGTACTTTTAGTACCTCTTTTACTTTCACCCCTCTCTTGGGAGAGGAACCCTAGGCTCCAGCCCAAAAAAGACATGTCCCAGATATGGGAGCCCACTCTGAGGAGCATCCAGGCATCTTTAGCAATGAATTTGGCATACAAGCAGATGGCTAGATTATAGAACAGGAAAAGTCAGGTACCCTGAGCTTCAGTAAGTCCTAGTAGCAGTTGCCTGTAGCCCCCATGCTAGACAAATGGAACAGATTAGTAATGGCAGTAGTAGTAGTAGAAGTAGCAGTAGCAGTAGCAGTAGTAGTAATAGTAGTAGTAGTAGTAGTAATAATAGTAGGAGGAGGAGGAGAAGGAGGAGGAAGAGAAGAAGGAAGAGAAGGAGAAGGAGGAGGAGGAGGAAAAGAGGAGAAGGAGGAGGAGCAGGAGGAAGTAATAGTAATATGCCCCTCCTAAAGTCTTCCCTTTGAGACGTCATTTTATTTGAAGGTGACCCTGAAGACCCAAAGTCCAAGCCCCTAAGACACAAGTGTCTGTAGGTCCTACACCAAGTTGAAAAGGGTTCAATTTTGTTCCCAGCAATAAGACCATCCATCTATTGTCCAACAAACAGCCCACCTAAGTATAGGTGATCAAAATTATACCATAGAAGCTCAGGAAGACCATTTACTATATACCAAAGGATAGAGGCTAGCACTTCTCCCTATCCCTCCCAAACAAGAAAGGATCCTTGAAATCTTACAATTATTAATATTATTACTGTTATAATTCATCCTTATTCCCACAGCCTCCTTCTCCCTCATTCCATTCTAATGCCCACCCCACAATATGATGGTTCCTTCTTCCCAGACAAGAAACTTGGGGTCAGAGGCTGGGAGAAGCCAGATGGGGTGTCACTAACCTGTGAGCTCCTCAAAGGAGGTGTAGGGTTTCAAGTCAAACTGCTTACGGTATTCATTGAAGGACTGTAGCCTCAGCTCCCGTGACTCCTTAATGGTGCTCACAGTCACATCTAACACATTGCTGTTGATGTTCCTGACCCCACCAATCTGGGGAAGAAGAGGCACAGTCATGTCACCACCAGAGAGAAGGAACCATGAACAAACTTTAAAAAAAATCTATGATCTATGATTTTGGTTCATTAAAAGTAAAGGTTGGTGAGTAAGGAACCCAACCATAGCTATTCATTCCTATGTGTAGTAGTGCTCATAAGTTCTAAAACTGGCAGGAACCATAGGGATCATCTAGTCTGATTTTGGCAGCTGAGTGGCATAGTGGATACAGTGCTGAGCCTGGAGTAAGGAAGATTACTTCTCTTGAGTTCAAATCCAGCCTCAGATACTTACTAGCTGTGTGACCCTGGGCAAGTCATATAACCCTGCTTGCCTCAGTTCCTCATCTATAAAATGAGCTGGAGAAGGCAATGGCAAATGACTATCTTTGCCAAGAAAACTCCAAATGGTTCATGAAAAGTCAGAAATGACTGAAATGGTTGGACAACAAAAAGAACAATGGTCTGACCTCCTCCTCCCCTTTCTACACATGGGGAAACTGAAACCGAGAAAGGTTAAGTGACTTGCCCAATATCAACTGAAAATGGTAGTGCTGGGATGCGAAAACCTGAGTCTTCTGACTCTGATTCCAGGCTCTTTTGTCATATCACACTAATTATAAGGAATAAATTCATCAGTTGAAAAGTGTCAGTGGGTTTCCTACAGAAAATTTTTTTTCCTTATTTTTTTAAAGCAGAGGTGAATGGGAGAGAATCCTCTTTTGCAGTTACCTGTGCCTTTGGGGAGCCTTGCTATTGTGACTGCAAAGCCGAAAGTCAGAAGGCAGAAACCACCAGCTACATCCACCTGGTGGCAGCATATTAACTGCAGAGGAAATAGCCAGGAGTCAATAAATGCCATGGGACTAGACTTGAAAAGCCAAGCCTTTCAGAAGATCATGGATTTAGGTCTGGAAGGGACCTAAAAGGTCATCTAATTCAGCCTTTTCAGCTTTACAGATGAGTAGACTGAGTCTCAGAGGCAGGTGCCTTGCCCAGAATCACACAAGTAATAAGTGGTAAGGCTAGTCATTGAATCCAGGTTATAATAATAATAATAATGGTAATAATAATAGCTGGTATTTATATAGTATCTTTAAGTTTGCAAAAAACAATCTACAAATATTATCTCATTTGATCCACACAACTCTGAGAGATAGGTACTATTATGGTCCCATTTATACTTGGGGAAACTGAGGCAGACCGAAGCTAAGTGACTTGCCTGGAGTCACACAGATAGCCAATATCTGAGGTCACATTTGAACTCAAGTCTTCCTGACTCTAAGCCCAGCAATCTATTCACCGCACCACTGAATTCACTATACATTCTCCTCTAATAATGTTATAATTTGGGGCATTTCTGGGGGAAAATAGTAGAATTGATATTTGGACCAATATACTGCTTTGGGGCCTGAAGTATACCAAACACTTTTATGTATGTCTACCTTCCTCGTAGGATTGTTACAAAGAAAGCAACTGGTAAACCCGAAAGTCATATTAAAATGTAGGTTATTATTACTTCACTTAACCTTCATATTTGTTATTCTTTTCTTTTTTTTGTTATTTCTTTTCTTCTTTACAGATGATGAAACTGAGGTTCAGAGAGGGGAAACCCAAGGACTCCAGCCCAGGCTTCATAGGATGATGGTATTGAAGAGCTAGAGAGCATTTAAAAGGTTACTTCAGGGGCAGCTAGGTAGCGCAGTGGATAGAGTACCAGTCCTGGAGTCAGGAGGACCAGAGTTCAAATCCAGCCTCAGACACATAACACTTACTAGCAGACCCTAGGCAAGTTACTTAACCCCAATTGCCTCGCCAAAAAAAAGTCACCTCACCCAAAGGCCTTCCTTTGATAGACAAGGCTCTGGGCCCCTGAGAGTGACCTGCCCAAAGACACATAAGTAGTAAGCTGGGATTTGAACCCATGTCCTCTCACTCCAAATTCAGTACCTTTTCTACACTACCATTTTTCAGGGTATATCCACATATTTTTGTTTCTTTTCATAGGATCTCATTTTAGGGGTATTTTGTTTATTTGGAGCAATATCATGATACTATTGTACTACAAACTATTGAATATTGCTGCTGGTGGCATTGTAATCTCTACAGAGCAATCCTCTCTATCCTCCTCCACATGTACCTTTTATGTTTTGCTTTGTTTTGTTGTTGTTGCTGTGGTTGTTGTGGTTATTTTTTAACTAGGCTATAGGGTTAAGTGACTTACCCAGAATCACACAGCTAGTGACTATCATGTGTCTGAGGCCAGGTTTTGAACTCAGGTCCTCCTGACTCCAGGGCCAGTGCTCTATCCACTGTGCTACTTAACTGCCCCTACATATACCTTTTTTTACGCTAGACCTGTGATTGTATTGGTATAAAGTACTCCCAGTGAGAAAATTCCCTCTACCAACACAGATCAGCACCTACTCTGCAACTTATTATTGCCTGAGAGCACTGAGAGGTTCAGTGCCTTGCCCAGGGTCATACATCCAGTGGGCATCAGGTAAGGGACTTGAACCCAAGTCTACCGGACTCTAAAAGTCACCTGTCAAGCCACTACACCACAGCTGCCTGTCCTATAGGAACCATAAATGTGTTCTGAATTTACCGGCTTCTAGGGATTACATTTGCAGTTGGGATCTGCTGCCACCTGGTGGTTGAGACTGGTAGTACCTGGTTTAGGGTTTTACATAGTCAATAGCTAGTCTTCTTCCCACAGAGTAAATCAATCAATCAACAATAACTATAGCTATCGTCTATACAGTGCTTTATGGGTTGCAAAGTGCTTTATATGTGTTAACTCATTTTAGCTGCACAACAATTCTGTGAGGTAAGTGCTATGTATTACCCCCATTTTACAGATGAGGAAGCTGAAGCTGATCAGGAATAAGTGACATGCAGAGGATCACATAGTTAGGAAGAATCTGAGGCAGGATTTGAACTTGGGGCTTCCTGATTCCAAATCCAGAACTTAGTCCACTGCACCAGCCTGCTTCCACTAACAAGTTTTGGTACAGTAGTGAATAGATTGCTGGACTCCTCTTACCATTTGTGTGACCTTTAGCAAGTCATATAACCTCTCTCAGCCTGTTTTCTTATTGGTAAAACTGGAGCGATAAATAGGACCCACTTAACAGGTGTTGTGAGGATCAAATGAGACAATATGGGTCACCTTAAAATGTTATATGATTGAGAAATAATAATATTATTATAAGTACAAAAAATGAGTTAATTCCTACTTCTAAGGTGCTAACTGAATAAATGACTGATTTCTCAGTCAACTACGTTTTTTGAAAAAGTCAAAAAAGTAAATTTCCTCATTGCAACAACAAACACTTGTATCCTGAACCGTACCTTCTTGTGACAGAGACAGGATCCAAAGCCAAGCCTTCTGAACCCACTGCCATTGCTTTTTCCATCGCTGCCTCATTTTGGTAATGGCAGAGGTGGGATGCGAGAGTGGGAATGGGGGGGTCAACCCTGTCCTGGGACCTACCTGGCCTGCCCTCTGTCGGGAGAAGGCTTCCACCAGGGCTTCCACACCATAGTCCAAAAGCATGGAGGTGTTGAACACAAACTGCTCATAGCTGTATTCCTGTTGTCCCACCACAAAGGAGTCAGGCATGAGAGGGTGCCAGTGGTAGAGATGGTTAAACTCCACAGAGATGCGGTTTTGATACTGAAACTGGACTCCAAAAAGCATTTCTGGGTCAAACTTCAACTTCAAGAAGTAGCCACTGAGGTGCTGCACATAATCCTCAGTGACGATCTTGATGGTCTCCCCTAGAGGGATTGATCAGGACAGAAGGGTCAGAGGACAGAGAGGCAACAGGCCATGGCTCATGCCTCCCTTTCTTGACCTGAGCTAGGTCATGCATGAGGCAGTGTCCAGAGAGGCAAAGTAATGTCATACAGAGACTACCAGATTTGGGAGGTCAGACAACCTGAGTTCATGTCCTTGGTCTGCTACTTACTCCCTCTGAGACCTTGGGTAAATTCCTTGACAGTCAGGCCTCAATGTTCTTATCTGTAAAATGAGACGGTTGAACTAGGTAATCTCTGAAATCTCAAATCTAGGATCCTATCTGGGCACTCCAGACCCTCCTGACCCCTCAAATTCCTTAAAAGGCTCAAAAGGCAGGTTCTTCAAGGGTCTCAGGCACCATCACACAAGGGAAAACCAACCCCTGGTCTCAGAAGAGGCAAAGGTCAGAGCAGCTAGGTGACGCAGTGGACAGAGCTCCAGCCATGGAGTCAGGAAGACCTGAGTTCAAATCTGGCCTCAGACACTTGGCACTTACTAGCTGTGTGACCCTGGGCAAGTCACTTAACCCCACTGCCTAGCCAAAAAGCTCAAAAAAAAAAAGGCAAAGCACTTTTTTAGCTGATAAGGAAGTTGAGATGAAATGATGCCCTCAGGCACATAGGTAGAATTAAAGCTGTATTGCACCTAATCTAACATTCAAATTTTGAAAATGACAGGTCATTGAGATCCATAGAGGTTATGGGATTTGCCCAAGTGATATAGGAATTAAGGGGCAGAGATGCATATTTGTTACATGGATTTTGCTTTTATTATTTTTAATTTTTTAGTAGTGGAGCAGGAAGGTCGATGGAGAAAAATTGTTAATAGAAAAGTAAAATACAATTTAGAAATAAGTATCATAAGATTCAAACCCAGGTCCCCTGTAAAGTCTAGCATTCTTTCCATGACATTACACTATCTACTTAATATCTATTCACTCTTTCAGCCAAACACAGAAGAAACTCTTAGAGCCCCAGAATGAGTGCTGAGAATCTTAATCACAGGTTTCTCTCTATCCAATTTGCTGAATGACCTTTAGCCAGTTATTTGACGTCTCTGATCCCTAAGTACTACTACCAATGAAATACAACTGACTATCCTGACACACAGAGACCTTAGCTGGAGGAGAAAAAGATGAGAAGGGGGTGAGGTAGATGGGCATATGACTGCTAGAGATCACTCAACTCTTGCTTGTCCATTTATCTTGCATCTTTAACTCTCCTGGATTTTTCCTGTCTCTCCTCCAAATCCCTGGTGAATTATACTAATTCTAGTTGAGACAAGTCCCCACCCTATAACTTCCCCCTAGAGAAGCCCATCTGTTCAAGAGGACAGGGTGAGTCAGAGTGAAAGAAGGGAAAGAGAGGGTCTCCAGAGTAATAGCAGAGAGGGACCCTTCAGGCTGGCTAAGCAGGAAATGGTCTGACATTCAGGCTACAGTGGCCCCAACCCCAGGAATACCCAGCCCCTGAATCATCCCTGCTCTAACCAACAAGAAGCAAGCAGGTGGGAAACATTCAAAGAAACTCAGGTAAGGCGCTCTTGGTTGGAGGGCCTCACACAGTCTGCTTCACAGCTTGGAAGAAAGGATGGAATTCCTCACACAGGGCCTTCCCCTATGGTTTGTAGGGACACAGAAGCCTCTCCCAGCCAGAGTGGTGGATTGAGAAGTGGTGTGAACTTGGAAGAGCTTATTAAATTTGCATATAAAAACCTCAGGCTCACCAGCTATGATAGATAGCTTAAGGTTAATTTGTACCTGATGAGATTTTTTTTTCATTTTCATCTGCAACAATTTATTTCAAATGTCCAACATGTTACTTTATATGTCAATGGCAATTGATGTTTCACAAATTTTAGTGAACTTGTGATTATATTCTTCAATCATAAAATAAATAAATATAAAACTCAAGCTACTAAGTGTGAGTACCAGCACTGGGAAGCTTCTGAATGTATAAAGTACTTGTCCTATTCATGTCTTTGTCCTCTGATTTATGATTGCGCCCACCTTCTAACTACTCTGTGCATATCCTCTATGTATCTAGTTATTTTCATGTTATCTCTCCCATTAGATTGGGAGCTCCTTGAGGGACATGTTTTCGTCTTTCTGCTCCCTTCGGTACAATGCTTGGCACATAGCTGGCATTTGTTAAATGTTTATGACCAGCTCACTTGTAATTAAAGGTTATGAGAATCTACATGTATTCAACTATTGGCATCACCAAGGAAGATTAACTCAACAAATGTTTTAAATAAATAAACATACTAAATAAGTGTACTAAATGTAATAAATGAAAGTTGGGGGGTGGTGGTGGAGGGAGAAGAGGGAAAGCTACAGTAATGGATTTAATTCAATTCCTTGTCTATAGTGAGCTGAACTCCCCTGTGGGAAGAATGTAGTGGTAGACAAGAAAGAAACTGGTTAACGAGAACTTTGAATGTCCCTAGAGGAACAGGAACAATTGGGATCCTAAGCCCTTCCACACTACATCCCCTGGCCTAGCTTCCTAGAGGCAGACCTGGCTAACACAGGATAGTGGGGGAAAGGAATGAGTTTTATATAATAGTTAGCATATATGCCGCATTTTAAGGTTTTTCAAAGCACTTTACAAATATTTTCTCATTTTATTCTCATAACAATAACCCTGGGAGGTAAATGCGATTATGATCCCCATTTTGCAGATGAGGAAAGTGAGGCAGACAGAGGTTAAGTGACTTGTCCACAGTCACACAACCAGTAAGTATCTGAGGTCAGTTATGAGCTCTGGTCTTCCTGACCCCAGGTCTAGTGATATATCCACCGCACCATCTACCTAGAAGGGAGCTCCACACATAAAAAGTTAGAAAACAACCTAGAATGTCAGCACAAGAGATCTAGGCAAGTGACATCTAGCTGTTTGCCAAAGATCACATAGCTAGTGCTTGGTATATAGCCAAAACTCAACCTCAAGTCCAGTGCCTTTTGTTTTATCATGTTTCCCAATACTCCCCAATCTGCTCCCAAATGCAGGCTTTGGGGAGAGGAGCCTATGGCACTCTCTTGAGGAATCTGGACTCAGGGACAGATCTTCCACTCACCTATGAGGATGAGTCGGGTCGTCTGAAAGAGCTGCTCATCATTCCAGGTGGGGTGCTCAGCTTGCAAGAGGTCACAGACACGGTTGTGTTCCCGAAGCCAGATTGTAGCATACATCATGAGGCCTGGGAGCAGCCCAAACACCTCCTGGCCCACAGCCATCTGTTGGGTTTCAGGCACATTTGCAGGGTACTTCATGTATGCGTGAGTCTCAGCCACTGATGGCGGATACATCTCCCCATCCACCATCTACAACAGAATCATCCATGGACTTGATCACCCATGGAAGGTCAGAGCTCATCTCCTCTAGCATCCTACCTAGAACAGGAGTCTCAGGAGCAATGCTGACAAGTGGCCTTCCAACCTTCTCCACTGGCAGGGAATTCAGTTTCTCCTAAGGCAGCCAGTCCTATTGCTGGACAGTTCTGATGATTAAGAAATCTTATGCTGTGCTCAAATCTGTCTCTGTTAACTATTTAAATTTCTGTCATGATAGCCTTGAAGAGATTTGAAGTCAGTTGCAATGTAACCTCTTCATCCATCAGGCAACCCTGCCCCTGTTCCTGCCCCTGAACCCACTCCATCTCCTCATTTTGTATACTGGACTCTCAGGGGTAGTGTGGAGAGGGGTAGGGGACCATAGGATCATTGGGCATCTCCACCTCCCAGCTGAACGCTTCTCACCCAAGGCACACCCAAAGGAAAGGAAGCCCTTTGCGCCTTAGAAGACTGATCCCACCCCCATCCCATACCAAACCTTCTGCACCTCCTTCTGGCCACTCCAGGGCAGGCAAGTGCTCAGACTTTATTTCTGAGAACCCCAGAACTACCTGAAACTTCAGCTTCCCATCCTCAAAGAGGTGGAGTTGGTGCTGGCGCTCCAGGCTGTCTCCATAAATGTGGCTAAGGTCCACCTGAAGAAACCAGAGAGGGGACTCACTGAACTCACTTAACTTGCCCCTAAATTAGGATTTTGGAGGGAGGTGAGAGCAAAATACAGACACTAAGGCCAAGGCAAGGGCTAGAGTCAACGACCCCATGGAGATTCTTCCAACCTGGGGGATCTGATAAAAAGTAAGCTGCCTGAGGGCCCATACCAGGTAGTTTGGTTTAAGTTTTTGGTCTTTTATCTCCAGTGCCTAATGTGCCTCGAACATTACTAAGTGCTTTTGATGGATTGGAATGATTGGAATTTCTGGAAGCATGAGATTGCACATAAGTGTGCACACATGCACAAAGGCATATATACATATACATACATGTATAAACACGAACACATGCATATGGTCGTGCATGTGCACACGTGAACACACATGGGCGTGTGCAAATACACATGGTGCACTCGTGTATACTGTAGACTCATATAAATACATGCATGCACACTCACATAGACACACATGCACACACGTACATAAAAATAGAAATTGGGGAGGGTAAAGTCACTTGTTTGTATTTGAAACCTTTAGCCTCATCATCATTACCAAGTCACATTTCAATAAAATTTCAGAGTCTACAAAGTGTCCTTTCTACAACTGCCCAAGGGAAGTAAGCACTTTGTAAGGATTATTAGCCTATGTCACAGATAAACAACTTCTCAGACAGATAAAGTGACTTCTCTACGGTCATATAGCTTAGAGCACTGAATCTGGAGTCAAAATCTGTTACTTCCCACCTGTGTGACCTTGGACAAATGATTTCTCCTCTCTAATCCTGTATTTCCTCATTTGCAAAATAAAAAACAAAAAACTCTTCCAACTCTAAATATGATGATGAGTGAGAGCCACAACGCAAACACAGGTTGCAGGGTCATAAAGACTTGAAAAGAACCTCAGACCTCACCTAACCTTAATTTTGTAGACAGGAAAACTGAGGGCTGGAGAGGGAAGCTTAGGTCCCATAGCTAGAAAGGAGCAAAGCCAGGATTCAACCTTGGGTTTTCTGATGCCAAATTCCACACTTTCTCACTACATTACACTGTCTCCCTATTTTCTAACTTTAAAGATTATTCCCACTCCAAAATGGACCTTGATGATAAAGTTCACTCCTCTCATTTTCCAACTGAGGAAACAGAGGCCCCAAAAAGAGAAATCACTGCTCAAGGTGACAAAGTCAGATCCTTTGACTAAAAATGCAGAGCTCTTTACATTAATTACTGCTGTTTTTAATAAGAGATGAAGAAAAAAAAAGAAAAGGACCTATTTGTACAAAAAATATTTACAGTAGCTCTTTATGTGGTGGCTAAGAATTGGAAATCAAGGGGATGCCCATTAATTGAGAAGTGGCTGAACAAACTGTGGTACATAATAGCGATGGAGTATTACTGTACTATAAGAAATGATAAGCTGCCTGATCTCATAAAAACCTGGAAAGACTTACATGAACTGATGCAGAATGAAATGAGCAGAACCAGGAGAACTGTATACACTAACAACAATATTGTATGATGAAGAACTGTGAATGACTTAGCTATTCTCAGCAATAAAATGATCCAAGACAATACCAAAAGCCTCATGATGAAGCATGCAATCTGCCTCCAGAGAAAGAACTGATATTGTCTAAATACAGAGTGAAGCATGCTATCTTTCTTTCTTTCTTACTTTCCTCCTTTTTTTGTCTCCTTTTATAAAATGACTAATATGGAAATGTTTTACATGATTGCACATGTATAACCTATATCAGATTGCTTGCTGTCTCAGGGAGGGACAGGGAAGGGAGGAAAGGAGAGAAGGATAGAATTTGGAACTCAAAACTTAAAAAAAAATGTTAAAAAATGGTTTTAACATGTAATTGGGAAAAATAAAATATTATATATTGAATATATATGTGTGTATACATAATTGTGAGAAATATATCCCCCTAAAAGTAGCCCTGGAATGGGAGTCAATGAGGGCAGGACCTAGTTGGGGCTCACCCCATGGCCCAGGGCTTTGGTGAAGCCAGGGCCCATCTTGCCAGCTGTCTTGAAGAATTGATGGGTGAAGTGCTGGGCAAAGAAGGCAAACATAAGATTGGTCCCAAGAGGTGAAGGCACAAACTCATTCCGCATCAGGAAGCGTTGAGCCAGCAACTCTGGGTCTGGCAGTTGTTTCTTCCCTGTGAGGAAAGGAGCCAGGGTGGGGCAGGTGAGGAAGTACCCATAATCTAGCCAACCAAAGGACATTGCCTGGTCTTTTCTCTTCCCTCAATACCTCAGTTGAGGGAATCACAGAATCTGAGAGTTGGATAGCCCCTCAGAGGTCCTCTAGAGCAAATGGCTCCTAAGCATTCTCTATAGCATCCTCAACAAGGGATGACCAAGGTTCTACTTGTAGATTATCAGTAAAGGGGAAACTCACTACTTCTCAAGGCATGATCCATTTCACTTTTGACCAATTCTGAGTGTTAGGGAGTTTTTCATTATGCTGAATTGAAATATACCTCTACTATGGCAACCTTTCTCCTCCCCCCTCCACCTCATCCTTCCCTACTAGTTTTGTCCTTGTGACCAAGTAAAAATCTAATCTCCCTTTCATATGATATCCCTTCAAATACTTGAAGAACTATATCCTGTCTTTTCTAAATCTTCTCTTTTCTAGGCTTAATATTCCAAGTTTCTTCAAATGATCCTCAGATGTCATGGTGTCACCATTCTGTTTGTCCTCCTTGGAAAGTCTGCCATACTGTCAATGTCCCCTAATATGCAGGACCCAGAACTCAACAAAGACAGGTTTTGACCAGTACAGAAGACAGTAAAACAACTATGTACTTCCCTTCAGTCACTACATCTCCATTGTGATGTGATGGAAAGAACTCTGGATTTGGGGTCAAAGCACCTGAGTCTGAACTCAGGCTCAGCTACTTCTTGGCCATGTGACCTTAAGAAAGTCACATAAACTCCCTAGTCCTCAGTTTCTTCATCTATAAGTATAGGAATTGAACTAGATGACCTCTGAGGGCCTGTCCAGCTCTAAATCTTATGACCATAATATAGCCTAAGATTGAGGAGACCCTTATCACTCACCACTGGCCCCTGGGTTATTATCATTACCACCCCGCCCCAAGCCAAAGAGTTACCTTTGACCCCCATGGGAGTGGGACAATCTTCAGGTACAGGAGCTAGTACCCGAGTATAGAAGCTCAAATTTGAATAGGACTCCCAGCTGATGTAGCCATGTTCCGAGGTGTAGGTAGGTGGGCTGGGAATCTTGTTTGCTTGAACTTTGGGAGGAGAGGGACAGAACAATCACTTAGGCATATAGGCCTTCAAGCCAATACCCTTAGGGATTCTCCATAGAAGAGAGAGACAGGACCCTTGTGGGCAGAGCACACCCAGTGGAAAGGGGAAGGGGGACAGACAGACAACCCTTGACCTCAGAGAGCTGCCAAGGCTGATAAGGAAGACAGGCCCTCCCCTCCAGGAAGAACACTGCCCCGTCTGAAGGAGGAGATAGAGGACACAAGGTGAAGGGAACCCCAAGGTTCCAGCCTGGCTCATAAAGTTTTATCTGCCATCAAATTGTCTCCAGTATTCATTTCTGCTGAGCCTTATCAGATGCTCTGAATTCGTTTCACTTAGTGAGACAGGACATCTTGGTTTGATGTAGGATCCAGCAGCCCCCTTTCCCAAACCTTGGTTTGATGTAGATTATGGGTACTTCCTCACCTGCCCCACCCTGGCTCCTTTCCTCACAGGGAAGAAACAACTGCCAGACCCAGAGTTGCTGGCTCAACGCTTCCTGATGCGGAATGAGTTTGTGCCTTCACCTCTTGGGACCAATCTTATGTTTGCCTTCTTTGCCCAGCACTTCACCCATCAATTCTTCAAGACAGCTGGCAAGATGGGCCCTGGCTTCACCAAAGCCCTGGGCCATGGGGTGAGCCCCAACTAGGTCCTGCCCTCATTGACTCCCATTCCAGGGCTACTTTTAGGGGGATATATTTCTCACAATTATGTATACACACATATATATTCAATATATAATATCACAGACTAACTGGAACTCAAAGCCCAGACCCACCCCAAATTCATAATTTCCTTTAAAGCTGCTGTCCTCTGCACCAATATAGTCACTCTAGACCCAGTACTTACCCACTGACCTCCTTGGGTTAGAAGGAGTGTTGACAGTCAATTGGGGTAGAGAATTCAAGCGCTCTGGCTCTATTTTCTGATAGTCTATGTCTTAAAGTCCCTTCCAGTTTTATCATTCTAATTTCTCCAATTTTAACTTTCTAATTTCTAACATGGTTTGCTCTGAGATACCTTTCAGATTAAAAACTATGATCTATATCTTAACACTTTATTTTCAAAGTTCCCTTCCAGCTCCTTTTAGGTATGAACAACAGATACTCATGGATGGAGATCTCTCCAAGGTATGACAGGGGTTGGAGCAGAGACATACCTGTAAGCACAAGCCTCATGAGAAAATCTCGTAAGAAGGTAGAGTTGATAATGTTCCAGATCCACCGACCATGGGTCAGGATGAAGTGGTAGAAGGAAGGACTGGGGCGTAGGGCTTCCCGGATTCTAGTCCATAGCTCCGCTGGCGTGGGAGGGGGTAGGAGGCAGAAAGCTCATCAGATACCCTTCTCCCCAGGCTCAGAGGGATGTGGAGATGCAAGAGGGCAGGAAGGATAGGGAGTCAAGGAAGGAAGGGGAGGTGAGGCAAAGATGATAAAGGATGGGGGCACAGGGAGCAGTACTCATGGGTGGTGCAGTTGGGGCCATGGTAGCCAGTTCGCGTGCAATCACATTGGTAGTGGTTTAGGCCAAAGCGCACACAGACACCTTTATGTTGACATGGGAAATAGCAGCAGGGATTCACTGTGGGGAGATAGGATACATAATTGTTTAAAAAAGAAAAGCTTCTCTGAGGACTCCATAAAATAGTCCCCAATATCTTACCAGTGACCAACCTCCAGAAGACTCAAAGTGCCCAGGCAGTATGTCCCCCATGTTCTCTCCCCTGACAAGTGCCACAGCAGCACTCACCCCTCCTTTACACAAGTACATAGGATCATGTCAATTAGAGCTGAGAGGAGATATAAATGGCACCTAGTTCACCTGCCTCTTTTTATAAATAAGAAAGCTAAAGCCCAGAGAAATTACATAATTTTCCCAGTGTCACAAAAATAATAAATAGCAGAGTCAGGCTTCAAACCCAGGTCCTCTGACTCCAAATCCATAATGCCAGATTTTCCCCTGCCCTCCCCCAACTCAATGCTGGTCCTCTCTGAGAGGAATCTGCCAGGGCCCCAGCCTTCCTTCTTCCCACCTCATAAACCATCCTGATACCACCTGCTTCTCACCTACCTCCCCCCCACCACCATATATTCAGGCATCCAAATTATCTGACAAGGAACGTGGTGGAACCAATCCTGAGTAAAACCACTAATGCTTTCATCTGAGTTTTTGTGACATTGATGTTTGGTAGGTCTCTTATATGTCTGACCAATCCTTTTTTATTTTTCTTTACAGATCCTTACCCATATCATACCCTTATTCATGAGTTTATCCAAGGCTTCTGTCATGGGCCCCTATTCTTTCTCTAGCCATCATCTCTTGGTGATCATATCAGCTTCCATGGCAACAACTCATCTTTACGCAAACAACTGTCATATCTGTACATCCACACCTCCTTTTTCTCTTGAGTGAGAAAGTCTGGTTACAGTTTCGCATCTCCAACTCCTTATTGGCCAGTTCCAGATTGATGTCCCACAGACATCTCAAATTCAACATGTTGAAGAACAATGTCAGACCCATTCAAGATGACTGCCTGGAGGCAGCCTGATGCCCACATAATCATTCCCACAAAAAGCTAAAGACACCACACCAGAAAATAACAAATGTAGGAGGGGATGTGGGAAAATTGGAATACTAATGTGCCATTTATGGAGTTGTGAACTGATCCAATAATTCTGGAGAACGATTTCGAACAATGCCCAAAGGCTATAAAACTGTGCCTACCCTTTTACCCAGCAATACCACTACTGGGTCTGTATTCCAAAGATAGCCAAAAAAAAAAAAAAGATGGGGGGAGGACCTCCTATACGTACAAAAATATTTATAGCAGTTCTTTTTGTGATTACAGAGAACTCAAAATTGGGGAAATGTTCATCAAGTGGGGAATGGCTGAACAAGTTGTGGTATTTGATAGTGATGGAATACTATTGTGCTATAAGAAATGATGAGCAAAATGCTTTCAGAAAAACCTGGAAATATCTACATGAACTGATGCAAAGTGAAGTGAGCAGAATCAGGAGAAAAGTGTACATAGTAACTGCAATATTGTACAATGATCAACTATGAATGACTTTACTATTTTCAGCAATACAATGATGTAACATAATTCCAAAAGACTCATGATGAAAAATGCTGCACTTCCATAGAAAAAACTGATGGAGTCTGAATGTAAATCAAAGCACCCTTTTTGAACTTTCTTTATTTTTCTTGTCTTTTTGGGGGGAGCTCTGTGTTTTCTTTCACAACATGATGAATATCAAAATATATTTTGCATGAATGGACCTCTATAACCTATACCAAATGGCTTGTCTTCTCAATGAAGGGGTAGGGAAGGAGAGAATTTGGAACTCAAAATTTTTAAAAATGAACGTTAAAATATTTTTACATATAATTGAAATAAATAAAATGTTTTTAAAAATCACACCAGACCAAATGATGATCAAGAAATCTAATAAGAAACTACAGTGGATAACATCTTTTCCTCCAGAGCTACACCCATAACCCACAGGCAATAGGAAAGGGGGCTGCAAGAAAAGTCAGCATCAGTGCAGACAAACAAGATAGTAATTTACCAGTATGATCACAGATTAGCCAGAAACGTGTGTATACCCAGCAAGGTTCTATATCCAGAGGCAACACAAAAAAAATACTCTCACAAGAACTCTCTGTGTGGGGTGGAGGGATGGAAAACCACCAACAAGGAGCTTGGAGACAACCAGAAGTGGCAGTGATCAGTCCAGCCATGGCAGTAAGGCTCAGACCAGAATGCCCCAAGACCAAGAGTTCCAAGGTCCCTAAAACTCTGACCTGAGATACCATAAAGGGCCCTGAAAATCCAGTAATCTGAATCTTTGAGGTCCAAGAAGACTTAAACCAGGAGGCAGAGATCAGGTAACTAGATGACACAGTGGATAGAATGCTGGGCCAGGAGTAATAAAAACTTGAGTTCAAATCTGGCCTCAAACACTTACTAGCTTGTGTGACCTTGGGCAAGTGACTCAATCTTGGTTTATCTCAGTTTCTTCAACTGTCAAATGGAGATAATAACACTTACCTCCTAGGATTGTTGTGAAGATCAAATGAGATAATATTTGTAAAGCACTTAACACAGTACCTAGCACATAGCATGTGCTATATAAATATTTGCTGCTATTGTTATTATTATTACTATTATTATTATTATCACAGTAGGGACCCCTATTGACCCGAGTCAAGACCAAGATCAAGAAGGGCTGACTACCTCAACTAAAAGAATAGTAGATTATGGATCCTGGACCTAGTACAAAGCCCAAATTCAGAAATTAAGGCTAGAGACATAGCTTCTGGGAGGTCATTCTATTTTGACTCTCCCTCACCACCAAGAACCCTAGCTGGACCTACCCAGTTCTACCTGGCACCACATTCTCACTGGTTTGGAGGGGTAGTGAGTACAGAAGGAGAGGAAGAAAGAGGCCAAGAAAACAGAACATAAAAACTTGGAAATTTTTAAGTGTGCAGTAAATCATAGGCTGTCAAAGCAAGAAAGAACTTAAAAAGTCATCCTAACCATTCTCCTGATTCCCATTCACAGGTCTAAATGACATTTAGAAGCAAACAACATTTATGCCCATGTGAGGCAGTGGGAAATTCACTAGCTTTGTAGTCAGAGAAGCTGGGTTAGAAGCCCATTTGGTAGCATCACTTAAAACTGTGATGTTTGACAAATTACTTCACTTCTGGGCCTCAGTTTCCTCATCTGTAAAAATTAAAAGATTAGACTACATTTGCCTAAAAGTATAGATCATCACCTAAGATCACTACTCTAGCACTGGAAAGAACCTTATTGGACATTTCACCCAAACTCCTCATTTTACATTTAAGGGAACTGAGACCCAAAGAACTATGAAATGATTTGTCCAAGGTCATAAAGCAGCTTACTAGTAGAGCTGGACCTAGATTTTGGTGCTTGAGTCTCATAACCCAGTGATCTTTCCATTATCAGCAGACTCAGGCTTCTTTCTTATTTTGCCAGGGTTTGGAAGATATTACATTAAGGTGATCACATCTAACTCATAGAGGATAGAAGAGATATCCTGGAGTGTGGTTTGGGGGAGGGACTACTGGGGGATTAAGTGTGAATCCACTGACTTCTGGTTAATGATGGTAGAGGAGACTAGCTCTCACTTCTGTACTCCAGCAAAGATTTTAAAAGAATATAAGACCAAATAATGATCAAGAAAGAGGTCCTGACCAAAAAAAAAAAAAAGGCAGTAAAAGTTAAGATAAGCCAAACACCTTCAGCATAGACTGAAGATTCTCCAAGGGGCACCTGGAGCCTACAACATTCTGTACTTTGGTTCAGGATGACTAAAGTGCTCAGACGAGAAAGACTCAGGGCAGTAGGAAGCCCTCAGTATTCTGACAGTGAACAGCTCTCAGACCAGGACACCCCAAGGGTTTTGGCAGTTCACTGTCCTATGATCTGAGATGTTCCAAAGAGCCCTAAATACCTCAGTACTCTGAACTTAGTTGGTCTAGGGGGGGACTACATGAAACCTACCAGGGCTCTGAATGCATAAGAAACCAAGTCAGGACCAAGCAGGACCCCACTACTCCGTCTAAGGGTGCAAGTTGAGCCTGGACCTGATAAAAAGTCATAAATTAGGAACTGAAGCTGCAGAAATGAGTAAACAGATGAAGATACTGAATGCTATGAGGAAATAGTATGGATCCTGAGATGGTCAAAAAATAAACCCACAAGGAGAGAGTACTTCCACAACAACCACAAAGCCTCAGGGGGTGGGGGTGGGAGATGTCTCAGCCCCAAGAACTTAAAAAATACCTGGAATAATTGAAGTAACAGAGAAAATGAAATTACAAATGAAATAATAGTCCTAGGGGAAAGAAGTAGAAACAATAAAAAGCTTAGAAAAGAAGGTAGAAAACCTAACCAAAACAAGAAAGTCTCTAAATATTAGAATAGATCAGACAAAAATCACTGGCTTTATGAATTAACAAGAAATACAAGGTGTTCCAAAATTTTAGTGCAGTTTTAGGCTATTAAAGTTTAACATATGACTATCTCATAGCTATTAATGCATAAAACTGCACTCAGATTTTTAAAGTTATTTTTAATGTTATTAAGCTAATAGTCTTTTTTCTTTTCTTTTTTTTAATTAATTAATTAATTTTTAGTTTTCAACATTCACTTCCATAAGCTTTTGAGTTTTATATTTTCCCTGCCTCCCCATCTCCCTCCGCAAGACACTGTGCAATCTGATATAGGCTCTATATATACATTCCTATTAAATATATTTTCACATTCGTCATGTTGTAAAGAAGAATTAGAACCAATAGGAAAATCCACAAGAAAGAAGAAACAAAACAAAACAGAAAAAAAGAGTAAATAGTATGCTTCAATCTATATTCAGGCTCCGTAGTTCTTTCTCTGGATATGGATAGCGTTTTCCTTCATGAGACTTTTGAAGATGTCTTAGATTCTTGCATTGCTGAGAAGGATTAAGTCTATCAAAGTTAGTCATCACACAATGTGGCTGTCATTGTGTACAACGTTCTCCTGGCTCTGTTCACTTCACTCAGCATCAGTCCATACAAGCATTTCCAGGTTTTTCTGAAGTCTATGCTAATAGTTTTAAGTGACAAAAGCTTAATATGTGAACTTGTCATCATTATTATAGCTTAAAACTTCACTAAGATTTTTGGGATACTTTGTATGAGAACAAAATACAAATATTGAAAAACCATGAAGAAAATGTTAGGTATTTACTATCAAAAATAACATATCTGGTAAACAGATCGAGGATGATTGAAGAATAATCTGACTCACTGAAGACCATGATTTAAAAAAAATAAAACCTATACACTTTATTTCAAGAAATCATAGATAAATCATAGAAAAAATTACTGATAAAAATCTACTAGAATAAGAATACAAAGTAAAAATAAAAAAATCTAGTGGACATCTTTTGAAATAAATCTCAAAATGATAAAACTCAGGAATGTCATAACCAAAATTTGGAACTTTCAGGTTAAATTTAAAAATACTACAGGAAGCCATAAAGAAGCTGTTCAAGTACCAAGGAATTACAGTCAGGGTCATATAACACATGGCAGCTGCTACCATAAAGAAGAAATCTTGAACTGTTCCATAAGGCAGAAAGCAAGGGCTTACAATAAAGAATAACTTACCCTGAAAAAATGAGTCTAGTCCTAAAAGGGGGGAAATAGATTTTTGGTTAAAAAAAAAGGTCAATTTCAAGCATCCCAGAGGAAAAGACCTGATATGAGCAGAAACTTTGAAATGCAAATGAGTAAGCCAAAAGACACTTTGAAAAGTAAATTTATTTGAGAAGTCTGAAGGAGCTAAATAATGATAAAGTTCTTACAGTACAAAATGGAGAAAAGAAACAGGTGGCACTTTGGAACCCTAATGTCTCTAAGGGTGACAGAAGAGAGTTAAACACAGAGGGCCTAGGGGTGACTTGTTCTATTTCGATGATCTTAGAAGAAGAAAGAAAAAGCAGGAGAAAGGAATATGTCTGGAAGAAAGATGGAAGAAGGGGATAGAACTTAGTATTTTCATCATCAAGGTGCTTGAGAAGAAAGATACAAAAAGATAGAAAAGAGGGTGAGGAGAGGGAGCTTCACATGAAGACCATTCTTATCTGAACTATACATAGGAAGATTGAACACATACACAGTGTTTGGCGGGAAAATATATTAAACTCGACAAGAAGACAGGCAGGGACAGGGAAGGAGGAGATGAAATATTAAAAGGAAGATTGTATTGAAGAAGGAACAGTCATCAGAAAAACAAACTTCAACTTTAAAAGTATGAATAATTAAAGGAGAATTAAAATAAAAAAGAATAAAAACTAGTGATTGGTATCTGGGCAAAGGTTAGAGAAGAGAGGCAAGAGTGTAAAAGAAAATTACTTCAATTATAGATCACTACTCTTGCTCACACTCCTTTTTTCACCACCTTCTTTATAAAGGATATAGGGATAAAGAAAGGAAAAATGTAAGAGTATATGATGTAGGTAAAAATACAATTAACAATCATAACTGAGAATGTGAATGATATGAGCTCACCCACAGAACAAAGAAGATGGAAGCATGGATTATAAAGCAGGAATTAACAGCATGTTGTTTAGAAGAAACACAATTGAAGCATAAAAATTCCTCCAGATATAAAACAAGAGGCTGGAAGAGAATTAATCATGCTTCAAGTGACCTCAAAAAATAGAGGAGAACATGCATAATCCCACACAAGGGAAATGTAAAAACAGACATGGTTAAAAGAGATAGAGAAACCATATCATGCTTAAAGGCACTACAAACAGTAAAATCATGCCAGAATTTAATATATTTATGGATATTTGTGCCAAATGGCTTAGCATCTACATAGTTAAGAGGAAAGTGAATCAAAGTATGGAAAGAAATAGACAACAAAACTATAATAATTGAGATGTTAACATACTCTTTTCAAGACTAGACAATTAATAAAAATATGAATAATAAAGAAGTTAAAGATTTGAATAGAACAGCAATTACTAAAAAAAAAATAGAAAGGAACATACATATTTCTCAGATGTGCATGGCACCTTAACAAAAATTGATCATGAGATGGGGCATAAAATCTTCACAAACAAATGAAAAAAGCACATTTACGGACCATAACATAGGAAAAAAAACATAATTAATAAAGGACCTTTGAAGAAAAATGGAGAATAATTTAATGCTAAAGAATTGGTGGGTCAAAAACAAATCATGCAAACCATTGATAATTTCTTCAAAGAACATTGCAAAAAAGAGGCTACATATCAAAACTTTTGGGACACACCCAAAACAGTCCTTAGGGGAAATTTTATGTATCAAAAAACTTTCATTAATGAAAGAGAAAGAATAGAGTAATGAATTAGGCACACAACTAAAGAAAGAAACTAGAACAAGAGTAATCAAAAAAAAAACTAAAACCAAAATAAAAATTCTGAAATTCAAAGAAAAGACTAATAAAATTGAAGACAAAATAATCACAGAATTGTTAGGTAAAACAAGCAGCTATTAAAAAATAATAATAAAATGGATAAACTATTACCTAGTCTGATTTTTAACAGAGAAAATAAATTTAATTGCAAGTAACAAAAATGAAAAAGTAGAATCCCCCTCAAAAAAAGGAAAAGGAAAGGAACTGTTTGCCCTAAATGCCAACAAAACAGAAAACAAACAAATCAACTAATATTTTTACAAGTATAAAACTCCCAATTTTTTTTCATTTTATCTTTCAGTTGAAGCATTTATTTTCTCTCCCTTTTACCCTTTCCCCAGTTTAAAAGAGGAAAGAAAAACAAAACCCTTGTAATAAATATGCATGATTAAGTAAAATAAATTCTCACATTGTTCATGTACACATTGCATTGAATTCTACATCTTGAATCCATCACCTCTCTGTCAAAGGGTAGCCTAGTTCATTGTGAGTACTCAGGAGTCATGGTTGATCATTGAGCTGGTTAGAGTTCTTAAATGTTTTAAAGTTGTTTGACTTTACAATTTTGTTGTTATTTTACAAATTGTTCTCTTGGTTCCATTCACTCTATCTTGTGTCAGTTCATTCAACTCTTCCCAGATTTCTCTGAAACTATCCTGTTTTTTGACTTTATGGCACAATTGATTACATTCATGTCATCTACCATTATATTCATATACTGCAATTTGTTCAGCCATTCCCCAATTGTTCCTAGTTCTTTACCATTATTAAAAAAAACTACCATAAATATTTTTGCACATGTGAGTCCTTTCTCCCTTTCTTTTTATGTTTTTAAGGGTATTTGGCCTAGTAGAGGTGTCAGTGGATAAAACTCCCAAATTAACAAACAAGAAATGGAGAAATTAAATAATCACAGAGAATGAAATTGAACAAGACATAAATGAATTTCCAAAGGAGAAAATCCAGGACCAAATGAAATTACAAGCAGATTCTATCACAGATTCAAAGAACAATGAATTTTAATGTCATATAAATTATTTGCAAAATTGGGAAAAGATCCTACCAAATTCCTTCAATTATACAACTATGGCCTTGATAAGTAAACCAGGGAGACACAAAGAAGAAACAGAAACTATATCCTTAATCAATATAGATGCAAAAAATATTGAATAAAACATTACGAGTACAGCAACATACTAAGAAGTTAAATACATTATTATCAGGTTGGATGTATACCAGGAATGAAGGCTTAGCTCAATATTAGGAAAACTATAAATATAATAGACATATTAATAACAAAAACAATAAAAATCATGTTTATATAAATAAAAACATAAAAACTTTTGATGAAATGCAATACTAATTTCTGATTTAAATAAAACACTAGGAATAAATGAAACTTTCCTTAATACGGTGAATAGTGTCTAAAACTATGAACCACCATTATTTGTAATGGAGAAATACTAGAAATGTTTCCAATAAGATTGGGATAAAGAAAGGATGTTCATTGTCATCACTATCATGCTAACTAATAATAAAACAATAAAAAATTGAGGGAATAAACATAGGCAAAGAGGAAAACAAAATTACCACTTTTTTGCAAATTAGATAATTATCTACTTAGAAAACTCTACAGAATCAACTAAAAATTATTGAAACAATTATTAACTTCCAGAAAGTAGTATATAAAATAAACCCCCATCATCAGCTTTTCTGTATATGAAGGCAATACCTTCTCTAGAAGGGGCAGGCATGGCCTAGAGATCCACATAGACTGCTGAAATTTGGAGTTTTCATTCATTTCCTAACACAAGAAGATATGGTTTCAGGATGGGGATGGAACTGAAACTGAAAAAAAGAGCCCTCAAAAGGAGATGAGAAAACACCAGAGGAAAGAGCAGATGGGTGCTTCCCAATAGCCCAGGGATGGAAAGGATCTACAGAAGCCTTGGAAAAAGCAGAGAGAAGCTAGAGATAGGAGAGCTTGTGTGGTAGTTTGATTAGCAGCCAGAAAGGCCATTTTTCCCCCTTCTGATGCCACAAGAAAAGGAAAGTAAGATAAGGGATGATGGCCAAAGAGGTATAGACTGTTTCAATCAATGATGTACAATCACAAACTAAACTATTCCTTTCCCATCCCTTAGGCTGGGTGTGATTGCCACCTACCTCTAAGTCTGTTCCATTATTCTAGTGTTACATAACTAGTTTACAACTCATAAACTCCTGTGGGTGATGCAAGCACATGTATTTCCATGTATACATTATTTCACAGCCTGAGGGTACAGACACTATTCTGGGAGCCCTAGTACAGTTTGTATGCAAACCCCAAGCCATCATTAGAGAGTTTTCTCTCTTTAAGCAGTAGTACAATAACGAACCATTAATGTTTCATCACTACCCAAGGCCAGAATTCATACAAATCTGGGCTTTTCAGTGTGCCCCTATCAGGCTATAAGCTGAACCTGTTGTTTTACTGTGTAACTCTGATTCCTGACTTACTAAAAACTGTGGGCCCTCAGGTTTTATAAAAACACTTAATATTAGACTTAGAAAGGATCTTAGAGATGTCTGAGTACAATCATATCTTTCCCCACTCTAATCCAACCTCCACTCGGCTGTCAAAGTGATTTTCCTAAAGAGTGGATCTGACCACATCACCACTCTGCTCATTAACCTCAGCCAGCTCCTTGTTGCTTCCAGGATCAAATACAAAGTCCTCTCTTTGCCATTTAAAGCTCCTTACAACCTGACACTTTCCTATCTTTCCAAGCTTCTTATACTTTACTACCCTCGATGAACTCTGTGACACAACTAACACTTGCCTACTTGACATTTCCTCACAGATGACATTCCATCTTTTCATGCCTGGAATATACTCCCTCCTCACCTCTATTTCTTAATTTACTTGGCTTCCTTTATAACTCAGATCAAATCCTGCCTTCTATAGAAGACCCTTCCTGGTCCTCCAGGAGTCTACATAGAACCAGGTCATTGCTTTTCCCTCTAGAGGACATGTTACAACACCAACAAAACTCAGCAGGAAGGCATGGAAAGAGAAACTCCATTCAGAATAACTACTTGATATATACAATATTTGAGAATCTACCTGCTATGGCAGACACAGGAACAATATGAATACAACTACAAAACATTTTTATAAACATCAACAGACATTAATTAGAAATATATTAATTGTTCTAGGTTGGGATGTGCCAATATAATAAAAGTGACAATGTTATCTAAATCTATTTACTTTTTCAGTCCCATTCTAATCAAACTATCAAACATTTACTTTATGGAACTAGGGTAAATAATTTAAAAAATCACCTGGAGGATCAAAATGTCAAGAATCTCAAGGGAAGTAAAAAAAATTGGAAGAAAGGCAGCTTAGCAGTACCATATCACAAACTCTACTACAATGCAGAAACAAACAGAATTATGTAGTACTAGTTAAGAAACAGAAAAGTCATTAGTTGTAGGAACATATAGATGAAAACAAACAGTACTATAGTGGTTGATAAACTGAATGGCCCCAACTATCAGCCTCTGCATCTGACAAATATTGTTGGGAAAATTGGAAAGAAGTTTAGCAGACATTATGTTTAGACCAGCATCTCATTCCATAAACCACATAAAAGTTTCAAATGGATATATAACCTAGGTATAAAATGTCACATCATAAACAAATTAGAACAACAGAGAAGGAGATAACTTTTTGCACCTATGGAAAAAGTATGGAAAGAAAGTTCTCAACTAAACAAAGGGCAGAGAGGATTTACAAGGCATAAAATAGATAATTTTAACCACAAAGAATTGAAAAGCTACGCAAACAAAATCAATGTGGTTAAAACAAGGAGGGAAACAGTAAACTGTGAAAAAATATTTGCAAAAAGTTTCTCTGACATCCAAGATACGTAAGGAACTGATTCAAATATTTAAGAACAAGAGCCATTCTCCAATAAACATTAAATGGCCAAAGGATACAAAGCAGCAAGTTCTCAAAGGAAGAAATACATGCTGTCAACAACCATATGAAAAAATGCTCCAAATCACTAATAACAAGAAAACTTCAAATTAAAACAGTTCTGAGATTCTATCTACCAACCATTAGATTGGCAAAGCTGACATAAAAAGGAAAAGAATAATTGTTACAAGGGCTGTGGAAGAACAAATATACAAATGCACTGATGGTGGAACTGTGAATCCAACTAATTCAGCCATTATAGAAAACAATTCAGAGCTAAAAGTCACTGAACTGTGCAGACTCTTTAACCTACACTACTAAGCATAATCAGCAAAGATAGAAAAAAAAAGTAGGAAAAGATATGTACAAAAATATTCATAGCAGCACTTGTTATTGTAGCAAAAAACTGGAAAGGAAGGAGGTGTTGTTCATCAATTGGGAATGACTGAACAAATTATGGCATGTGGCGGTAATGGAATAATATTGCATCATTAAAAATAATGGAAAGGATTGGATTCAGAGAAAATTAGACTCATATGAACTGATGCTAAGTAAAATGAACAGATCAAAAACAAGCGATGCAATGACTACAATAGTATAGAGAAACACAGGTTGGAGAGACTTAAGAACTAATTGATACAATGAGCAACACTTCTTTATGAGATCATTGATATTGATTCTGCCTACCTCCTAAGGGAGAAGTAATCAACCCAGGATGCTGAATGGGATATGCATTTTTGCTCATAGTGAATAGGAGGTGTTTTACTTGACAATACTTCTTTGTTACAAGGAAGAGTTTGTTTTTAATTTTTGGGGAAGGAATAGGAGCTCAAGGAGGAGGAAGAATAGCAATAGTAAGGCTGAAAAAAAAGAAAGAAATAAAACTGTCATTGGGCAGTTTTTTAAATGTATTTAACAGAAAGAAGTTCAGAGGAAGAAGCAAACAAGAAAAACAACTTTGAAACTAATATTTTATTTATTCACTTAAAAAAATAAGTTGTCTGGAATAGAGTCTCAGGTTCATATTCAAACCTATTCTGTTCTTTTCTGAAGATGGAAATGTTCATGTTTGCTGATATATATCAAGTTCAGAATGACAAAAAATAAAAATGATTAAAAAGGAAAAAATAATGATTCAGTCACCTAAGGACTTTAAGTGTTAATAACTTGCTAAGTGATTTCCTTCTCTAAGCCTGTTTCATCATCTATAAAGTGGTCATTGTATCACTTGTTCTGGATCTGCTCATTTTGCTCAGCATCAGTTCATATGTCTTCCTAATTTTCTCTGAATCCAGCCTTTCCATTATTTTTTATGATGCAATATTATTCCATTACATTCTCATGTCATATTTTGTTCAATCATTCCCAATTGATGAGTAGGGAATAGAGGTTTTCTAAAGGCTCTTCTACTTCTAAAATGTTATGTTCTAAGTGCCTTCCAGCTGTGGCAGCTGGGTGGCACAGTGGATAAAGTACTGGGTCTGTAGTCAGGAAGATGTGAGTTCAAGTCCAGCTTCAGACATTCACTAACTGTGTAACCTTGGGCAGATCATGCAATCCTGTTTGCCTCAGTTTCCTCATCTATAAAATGAATTGGAGTAGAAAATGGCAAATCATTCCAGTATCTTTGCAAAGAAAACCCCAGACTGGGTCATGAAGAGTCAGAAATGACTGAACAACAATAACCTTCCAGCTCTACAATCTAGAGTTTATTCCAGCTTTGAAATTTTATGCTCTGTGTTCTGACATTTTTGTTTTAACATCTCGTTTATATTCCATATCAGAAGGTTCTTTCTAGCTCTAACATTGTAAGGTCTCTTTCAGTCATAACATAGTAGCAATCTATTACAGCAGAAGGGGTGGAGAAGAGAAGTGGTAGGTAGACAGAATGAGGAGAAAAGGGAGCAAACACCATAGCCATCCCCCCACCCCAGGCAGTCCCTTACTCAAGAAGAGATAGTCAAGCGTAATGAAAAGAGCTCTGGTTCTAGAGTCAGAGAGCCTGGGATAAAAGTCCACCTCTGATGACTATTATCTGTACAACCTTTGGCATGTTAACTAACCTGCTGGGCCTCAGTTTCCTCCTCCAGCAAATGATGGCCTTTGACTGGAGAGCCTCTGAGGTCCCTTCCAACTCTCCAGATCTATGATGCTACAGCTTGGGGAAAGTAGGGGAGAGAAAAGAGAAGGGTCAATTATCCAAGTCCTACCTTACCACCAGACACACAGAAAGCATGAGAAAATAATTCAAATAATTTTACTCATGTCTTATCTGCCTTAGGCACTGCCTCTCTCAAACCCAAGAGAGCTTGTTTTCTTCCCTAAACCTTAGAATATAGTGTTAAACCTAGAAGAGACCATAGGACATAAAATATTAGACCTAGAGAAACTTAAAATACAGAATTATGGAAATTAGAACACAGAATGTTAGCACTGGAAAGCTCCTTAGAACTTAGAATATTGGAACAGGGGACATAGAATATTAAAACTAAATTATAAAGACCTTCTAGTCCAATTTCCTTATTTTACAGGTCAGGAAAGTAAGGCAGAGAGAGAAGTGACTGCCCAGCTGATAACTACTTTCCAAGAGTTGCAGATGAGCACACATGGGTCCAATAGGGCAAATCCACAGTAGACTCCCTTTCCCGGACACCCAACTCCAGAATAAATTACTAGAATCCTTCTGTTTTCCATGACCCTGAGAATTTGCAGAGCCCCAAATGGAGAGTCTCCTGTCCCTTTCCTCACTTTCCTGCTTTATTCAGGGAGCAGACCTCCCCACCCCCAGGATCAGGGCAGGTGAATGACCAGCATGAGCCCTACCTGCAACAGGGGTCCCAGGAGCAGAAGACATAGTTTGCAGCAATAGCAACACACTGAGTGAGAGATGTAGCCTTGGGGAGAAAAGAAGTGAGAAAGGTCAGGATGGAGAGAAAAAGACAAAGTGGGAAATAAGATAAAGAAAAGGAAATGGAGAGGGAGAGAGATGAAGCAGAAAAAGGGAAAGGAAGAAAGGAGGGAAAGAAAAAAGAGAAAGAAATGGGAGAAGATAATGTGAAGGAGAGGAGGTAGGTAAGGACATGGGGGTCAGAATAAGAGGAAAGGGGAGAGAGAAATAGTAGAGGGGAAGGACAGGCGAGAGGAAGAAAGGAAGAGTAAGGGAAAGGGGAGGGGGGGGAAGACAAGTGAGGAGACAGAAGAGCCCCGACTGGGAGCAATAATCTGCCCTGACCGAACTTACAGCTCATGGTGGGCAGAGGGAGTTTAACAAAGCCTAGACGCTGGCAGGCAGCTGGCCTCCGTCCTCTCGGTGCCAGGAGCCCTGACCAGTGCGGGCTCCAGCCTCTTGTAGCACTGGGCTGCCTGTCTCGCCTCCTCCCAGTGTTTCTCCTCGCACTCCTGCTCTCTAAACCTCCAGCCAGCCCCGCCCTCTAGGACAAGGGGGGGTAGAGGGAGGGATGAATGGGGCCCCATGGGGTCCTGCAGTCATCGGGGAATCTGTGGAGCGGTTTCCTGGACTTTTAGAATAGTAGACTCACATAAAATGAAAGGAAGCCGCAAATGCAAACTCCCGCTAAGAGCCCTCTATAAAATCAATGACTAAAGGTTGCTTGAACTCTTCCAGGAACCGGTCCTTCAGTACCTGGGAGGGCAAGAAGCTCCTTTTGTGGTTAATTTCATGTTAAATTACTTCTTTCTACTAAGCTGAACTCTGCCTCCCGTATCTCTCACACCTCACCGTCCCCTCTTCTATACCAGGTGGTCTGGTTCTGGAATCTTTTCACTGTCTGCACTGCACGAACTATTGTTCCTAAAACAGGATCATGGAATTATAATATTTAGAACTGAAAGGAACCTTAGAGAACATCTAATCCACCATGACCCACTTTCCAGAGAAGGAAGCAAAGGCCTAGGAAGGGAAGTGACTTGCCTGAGGCCCTCCCAGCTAGTAAATAGCAAAGTCAGGATGGAAACACAGGTCTGATTCCAAACGGACAAAATAGGCATGCCTGTTTCTCATTTCTGAACCTGACCCATTCTCCTGCCTCGGTTTCCTCAGCTCCAAGCTAGAGAATAGTGAAAAGGGCACAGAATTTGAAGTAAATAAAAGAAACCTTCAGTTTGAATCCCAGCTCTATTACTTACTATCAGTGTGACCTTGGGGAAGTCACCCTTTATGGCCTCTGTTTCATCACCTGGAAAATGAGTGGGTTTGATCACATGATCTCTTCCTCCTCCAAGTCCTGCGATCATACAGGTATAGGAACAATAGGCATCCCTGAGTTGCAGTGTGTCAAGGACTCCCTTAAAGCCAACACTAAAGATCTTCTCTCTGCTGTTCCATAGTAAACCAGTGGAGAACATTGCCACAAGAAAAGGATGAGGCACCCGCTCTTCTGTCCCCACCCAGGCAACTCCCAAGCTTCTCCCTTAAAAGCCAGTGGCTCTAGGGCCTGCACAGATTTGGGAGGTGAGACAGGAGAAGGAGGAGGAGGAGGAATGGGAGACCACAAGGCACTCACCCACCTTCTGGAGAAAACAGTGACAGCCTTTCCCTCCCATTCAACCCAGAGTAAAGTTCCTCCCTCCGAGATACTGCATAGAGGAAGGTAAGGAGGCTGTCACTTCAGGAAATGAGGCATTTTATGAGGGGGGGGTTAGTGTTTTGGGTGAGGGATTTATTATGTTCTCCTATGGAAAGGAGACTTGGAACATCCTATAGTATGCTTCCTTCCCCTTCTTTCTCATAAGGAGCCAGTGCTACCACAGAAGCTTTAAAGAATGGTGCAGGAGAAACTTGCTGCTTCCTGGCCTCCTCTGTGCCTAAAGGCTTAACAATTATCCCTAGGTTTAACAATTACCTTAGCCCTACCCTTTCTCCTCCCCAAAAAGTAACATGGCATAATCTAAAGGGAACAGGATTAAAAATCTTGAGATCTCGATTCTTCGAGTCCAGACTTTGCCACTAAGTTGTGTCATGTTGGTTCAATCCATTCTCCAGACCTGTTTTCTCATCAGATAAATGAGGAAGTTGGATCAGATGATTGCTAAGGTACTTTCTACTTCTAACAGAGAATGTTATAATGACTCCCAAGCACATCCTCACCACGCAGATTTTTATCCTCAGCCATCATCATCATCTCCCTCCACTCTCAAAATCAGACTTCACCCCTGGGTCCCCTGGCCTTATCCTGACCAGAGCCAGGCTTTTACTCCATCTCCACATTGTATTACCATCCTGGGTTTCCTCTCCCCACTTTTCCCTCCCCTTTAGACTTTAAGTTCTTCAAGGGAAGGAATGATCTCCCTTGCCTGCATTGGCATCCCCAGCACTGAGCAAAATAAGCACTTGAGAAATGCTTCACCTATAGGTGTTCAGAGATCTCTTCCAGCTCTGACATTTGTTGTACTTGGTTCCCTTTCAATGCTAACATTTTATGTTCCACAGGCTAACATCCTATGCCCTAAAGTCCTTTTCAACTTGGATATTCTTTAATTTTTAGGAGGCAATATGACATAGTTAATATAAGGAGTTTGGGACCTAAAGTCAAGAGACGGAGGCTTGAATCTCACCTCAGATATTGACTCTCTGTCAATCACTTCCTTTCAGTGCCTCCATTTCTTCATCTGTAAAATGGAGATAATAATGTTCACACTACCTGCCTCATAAGGTAATTATGAGGAAAGTGCTTTGCAAACCTTAAAGTGCTATATAGATATGAGTTATTATATTCCAAGATTATTATATTCCAGATTTCCTATTCTATGGTATATAAATGGGAGTTATTAGTATATTCCAAGGTCCCTTCAAGAAGTTTTCTTATTCTATGTTCTAAAGCCTTTTCCACCTCTAATGATCTATCATAAATCATTAGATGTCATGGAACCTCAGAATCTTGCCAGACTGCTCAATGAGATTGGCCTAGCAGTCCAAAGAGGAGAACCTAAGGAAATGAATGCATAGTTCTCAGTTTATGAATGAACTTGGATAGGCAAGCCCACAAAGAAACAAGATCAGTTGTTAAGAAACACAAAGGACAGCATGGCCAAGAAGGAAAAACAACACCAAGAACTGACAAACTACTGCTGAAAAACAGATAAATTAATACTCAGAAAACAAACCAAGATCTTCAGAGGGATGCAGGAGATGGAGGAGTTATTAATTCCTACAGTAAGACCTATGCTTCTGAAAGTTGAAAAAATAGGAAAAAGAACAGTTGTTTTTCTTAAAGCTGAGAAACACAAATCAAAACAACTCTAAGGTCTTACCTCAGCAAATTGGTAAAGATGACAAAAGAAGGGAATAGTCAATATTGGAGGGATTGTGGGAAGCTAGACACACTAATGCATTGTTGATGCAGTGATGAATTAGTCCAACTATATTAGAAAACAATTATGGAAATAAAATGACTAAAATTTTAATCTTCTTTGATCCAGAGAGTCTACTGCTATATGCCCCAAGGAGATTATTGATTTAAAAAAAGGATCCATATGTACACCAAAATATTTATAGTAGCACTTTTTGTGTTACAAAAGAAATGGAAACAAAGCACAAGCCTATCCATTAGGGCAATACCCAAACAAATTGTGGTACATGAATATAATGGAATAATAATGTGCTGTAAGAAATGATGAATATATAAAGCAGCAATCATCAAACTATTTGGTACTAGCTAAGAAATAGAGTGGTGCATGTATAAAAATATTTATAGCAACTCTTTTTGTGGTGGCAAAGAATTGGAAATTGAAGGGATGTCCATCACTTGGGAAATGGCTGAAAAGTTGTGGTATATGAATGGAATGGACTCACTATTTGACAAAAATTGCTGGGAAAACTGGAAAATAGTATGGCAGAAACTAGGCATAGACCAACATCTTATACTGTATATCAAGACAAGGTCAGAATGGGTATGTGATTTAGACATAAAGGGTTATCACCCTTTTATCACCTTATCACCATAAGCAAAATAAGAGAGCAAAGAATAGTTTACCTTTCAGATCTATGGAGAAGGGAAGAATTTATGACCAAACAAGAGATAGAAAACATTATGAAATGTAAAATGAATAATTTTGATTACATTACGTTGAAAAAGTTTTGCACAAACAAAGCCAAGGCAACCAAGATTAGAAGGAAAGCAGAAAGCTTGAAAGTAATTTTTATTGCCAGTGTTTCTGATAAAGACATAATTTCTAAAATAGAGAACAGAGTCAAATTTATAAGAATTCATAAGTCATTCTCCAGCTGATAAATGATCAAAGGATGTGAACAGGCAGTTTTCAGATGAAGAAATTAAAGTTATCTATAGTCATATGAAAAAATGCTCTAAATCACTATTTAATAGAGAAATGAAAATCAAAACAACTCTGAGGTACCACATCACACCTATCATATTGGTTAATATGACATAAAAGGAAAATGATGGATGTTGGGGAAGATGTGGGAAAATTGGAACACTAATGCATTGTCATGGAGTTGAGAACTAATCCAACCATTCTGGAGAGCAATTTGGAACTATGCCTAAAGGGCTGTAAAATCGTGCATATCCTTGGTTCTGTAATACCACTGCTAGGTCTGTATCCCAAAGAGATCAGAAAAAACCCACATATTCAAAAATATTTATAGCTGCTCTTTTTGTGGTAGCAAAGAATTAGAAATTGAGGGAATACCCATCAATTGGGTAATGGCTGAACAAGTTGTGGTATATAAATGGAATGGAATACTATTGTGCTATAAGAAATGATAAGCAGGCAGATAGATTTAAGAAAAGCCTGGAAATATTTATGTAAACTGATGTTGAGTGAAGTGAGCAGCACCAGAACATTGTGCACAGTAACAGTAACATTGTGCAATGTTCAATTTTGATAGACTTGGCTCTTGTCAGCAATACAATGCTCTAAGAGAATTCTAAAAAACTCATGATGGAAAATACTATCCATATCCAGAGAAAGAACTATGGAGTCTAAATGCAGATCAAAGCATACCACTTTCACCTTTTTTGTTATTGTTTTTTTCTTTCTCTTGGCTTTGCCTTTTGTTCTGATTCTTCTTTCACAACATGACTAATGTAGAAATATGTTTAATATGATTGTACATATATAACCTATATCAAATTGCTTGCCATCTTGGGGAGGGGAGAGAGGAGGGTGGGAGGGAGAAAAAAGGTTTGTTGGAAACTTTATGTGTAATTAGAAAAAATAAAATGCTATTAAAAAGAAATGATGGATGTTATAAATATAAAGAAGCATGGAAAGATTTACATGAACTGATGCAGAGAGAAATTAACGGAACCAAGAAAACAATATACGCAGACTACAACAATGTAAATGGAAAGGACAATAAACAAAAGTGAATGTTAACAAATTATAAAGAAGAAGGATGGCTCCAAATAAGTGATATGAGGAAACACTTTTCCAACTCCTTTGCAGAAATTAGAGGTACTCAGGTCTAGACGATAGATAGATGATAGATAGATAGATAGATAGATAGATAGATAGATAGATAGATAGATTTTATTGATGTATTGATCAATTTTGCTTTTTATATTTGCACTTTTTCTTTTAAAATATTCTTTCTTATATGGAATGGCTCTCTGAAAACAAAGAGGAGGGGAATGCATGAGAAAATTTAGTCTACATAAAAATAAATTCTGTCAACAAAAATTTATTTTAAAAAAATCTGCTAACCATAGCTCTGGTCTCTTACAGCTCTTACCCTCTGACCCTAGTAGATATGAAACAACAGGCAGGTCATTTTATCTCTATGAGCCTCAATTTTATCACCTGCAAAAAGGAAGATAAGAATAATTCTACTACCTAATTCACAAGATTGTTGTGAGGAAGCATTTTGAAAACTTTAAAATACTATATATACATCTGAATTATTATTGCTCTCCTTTTTTATCCCTAGTTCCCTTGGACCATCTGGAATCCTCATAAAGACATGGTCCCACAACTTGATCACTAGAAAATGAGTCAGCTAGCTAACTCCAGAACTTTGCCTTTGAACCTCTGCTTTGCATTGGTATCACTTTTCTCTATATCATTTTTGTATGCAGAATATTTATTTATTTGTTCTTCTCCCTCAGTAGACTAGAAACTAATTTAGAGGTAGGCTTGTGCCATGATCATCTTGGTAACCCTGATACCTTGCTGTGTTTTGCACATAGTATGCACTTTTTAAAATGTTTCTGGAATTAAATCCATATGTGTCTCTAATCGGTGAGCTCCATAGGGGCAGAGACCCATATATTGTTTACCTCTGTGTCCCTTTCTGCCTAGAAATGGTCCTACACAGAGCAGACCCTCAGGTCAATGTACCTTAGAACTTCAGAGTTGGAAGAGACTTAAAAACATTTCACCAGAAGAAGAATGGCTCATATGTCTAGAACAATTCAAGGTTTCTGCTACATGCTCAACAACCTCTGTGAGCTGGGTAGTGCCAGGATAATCATTCCATATCATTTTATATGTGAGGAAACAATCAAAAAATGAAGTAACTCAACCAAGATCAACAGCTAATAATCATGGGAACAAGGATTTGAACATAGGGGCCTCTTGACTCCTGATTATGAACACTTTTCCCAAGAACACACTACCTCTCATAGATTTCATGGCATTTTGGTGGTAGTTTGCTTTTTTCCCCTTCAATATGTTAGTGCTTGTCCTTCCCCAATATTAGATTGCTAAGGAACAGAACAGCAAGGGGGCACATGTATCAATAGGGAATTAGAACAGAGTAAGCCACCTGTCAACTCCCAATTAGGCAAGCTGTTAAAAGTTTGGAATAAGGGATAACTGCCTGATACACTTCAGCTCAGTTGGACTGGACTCAGGAACCAAGGTATATAATTTTGGGAAACAAATTTGGCCAAATGAATATAGGACCTTTATTATTGTCAGCTGCATGTGCTAAAAACCAGACTTGAAAAATGTAGAACCTAAACTAATGGATTATTGATGCTGTGGGGCAAGACTTCCAAACCAAGTCTGCCCCTCATTATCACATTCATACAATCCAGGTTTCTCACAAAATAAAAACCATGGTAATATCTGGTGTCAAGATGGTGGAGGGAGGTAGGAATTTACCTGAGCTCTCCCAAATTCCCCTCCAGACAACCTTACAATAATGCCTCAGGACAAATCTTGGAACAGTGAAGCAGTTTACCAGCCCAGGACAGCTTGAAGGATCAGAAAGAAAGGTCTGGGAAGGGAGCATAGTCTGCAAGCAGCAGTGGCAGGTTGTATACAAAAAGGCCAGCAGTAAGGCCCCAAGCCTCAAGGAAAACTGCCAGTGAGGCCCTGCCCCCAGTGCAAATCAAAAAAGACTTTAAAAAGCAAATAAAAAAAGTAGAAAAAAAATTGGAGAATGAAATTACAGTAATGCAAAAGAATCATGAAAAAAGAATTGAGAGCTTGGTAAAGGAAATACAAAAAGTGTGAAAAGATAAACAAAAATTTGCCAGAGAAAACAACTCCTTAAAACGTAGAACTGGCCAAATGGAAAAGGAGACATAAAATATCACTGAAGAAAATAATTCCTTGAAATTAGAATTGGGCAAGTGGAAGTTAATGACTCCATGAGAAATCAAGAAACAATAAAACAAAAGCAAAAGAATGTAAAACTAGAAAAAAATGATAAATTCCTCATTGGGAAAACAGTTGTCCTGGAAAATAGGTCCAGGAGAGATAATTTAAGAATTATTAGACTACCTGAAAGTCATACTCAAAAAAGAGCCTGGACATAACATTTCAAGAAAGTATGAAGGAAAACCACCCTGATATCCTAGAACCAGAGGGCAAAATAGAAATTGAAAGAATCCACCTATCACCACTTGAAAGAGATCCCAAAATGAAAACTACAAGTAACATCACAGTCAAATTCCAGAACTCCCAGGCCAAGGAGAAAATACTGCAAGTAGCCAGAAAGAAGCAATTCAAATATTATGGAGCCACAGTCAGGATGACACAAGATTTAGCAGCTTCTACATTGAAGAACCAGAGGGCTTGGAATAAGATATTCCAGAAGGTAAAGGAGCTAGGAGTACAACCAAGAATCATCTGTTCAGCAAAATTGAGTATAATTCTTCAAGGTAAAAAGTTGATATTCAATGAAATAGAGGACTTTCAAAGGTTTCTGATTTTAAAAAAAGACCAGTGCTGGACAAAAAACCTGATCTTCAAATACAAGACTCAAGAGAAGCATAAAAAGGTAAACAAGAAAGAGATAACATTAGAGATTCAATAAAGTTAACTAGTTTTTATTCCTACACAGCAAGATGATACTTGTAACTATATATACTTGTAATAGAACTATATCACTATTAATGCAATTAGGAGTATACACACACAGAAAGTGTGTTGACTATGATGGGATGATATCCAAAAAAACAAAATTAAGCAGTGATAAAGAAGACTGTATTGAGAGAAGAAGAAAGGGAGAACTAGAATGGAGTAAATTATCTCACATTAAAAAAAGCACAAAAGAGCTATTTCAGTGGAGGGAAAGATGGGGGGATGCAATATTTGAACTTTCTCATCAGAATTGGCTTAAAGAGAGAATAACATACAGACTTAGTTGTATATAGAAATCTATCTTACCCTATAGGGAAGTAAAAAGGAACAGAGATAGGATAACAGGGTGTGGGACTGATTGAAGGGAGGGCACATTGGGAGAGGCAGTGGTCAGAAATAAAATACTTGTGATGAGGGACAGGGTGAAAGGTGAAAGAAGGAAAAATAAATAAGGGAAAATAGGAAGGAAAATATGCAGTTACCATAATTGTAAACGTGAATTGGATGAACTCGCCCAAGAAAATATAAGTGTGTAGCAGAATGGATTACAAAACAGAATCCTACAATATGCTGTTTATAAGAAACACATCTGAAGCAGAGACACACAAAGTAAATGTAAGGGGCTGGAGCAGAATCTATTATGCTTCAGCTGAAGTAAAATAAAAAAATAAAGCAGGGATAGCAATTATGATCTCAAACAAAGCAGAAAAAAATAGACCTAATTAAAAGAGATAAGGACGGAAGCTATGTATTGCTAAAAAGTACCACAGACAATAAAGTAATATCAATACTAAGAATTTAGGTACCAAATGGTATAGCATCTGAATTTTTAAAGAAGTTAAATGAGTTATAGGAGGAAGTAGACAGTAAAACCATGCTGGTGGGAGACCTCAACTTTCCCCTCTCAGAACAAAATAAATCTAACCCAAAAATAAACAAGAAAGAAGTTAGGGAGGTAAATATAATTTTAGAAAAGTTAAATATGAAAGACCTCTGGAGAAAATTGAATGGGAATAGAAAGGGATACATCTTTCTATCAGTGGTACATTACACCTACACAACCATTGACTGTGTATTAGGGCATAAAAACCTCACAACCAAATTCAGAAAAGCAGAAATACTAAATGCATCTTTTTTTCAGATTATACTGCAACAAAAATTATATTCAATAAAGTGCAATGGAAAGATAGATTCAAAATTAATTAGAAACTAATCTAATTCTAAAGAATAAGTGGGTCAAAGAACAAATCATAGAAACAATCAGTAGTTTCATTAAAAAGAATGACATAAATGAGACAATATGCTCAAATTTATGGGATATAACCAAAGCAATACTTAGAAGAAAATTTATATTTCTAAATAGAGAAAGAGCAGACCAATGAATTGGGTATACAACTAAAAACAACTAGAAAAAGAACAAATTAAAAATCCTTAATTAAACACCAAATTGGAAATCCTGAAAACCAAAGGTTAGATTAATAAAATTAAAAGTAAGAAAACTATTGATCCAATAAATAAAACTAGGAGCTGATTTTTTGGTGGAGGGTGAAGGGAAGGAAGCCAATAATATAGATAGACCATAGGTAAATTTGATTTTTAAAAGGGGAAGAATAAAACCAAATTACCAGAATAAAAAATAAGGGGGTAGAACCAAGATGGTGGAGTAAAAGCAGTGACTGGCTTAAACTCTCCCTTAAACCGCTCCAAATACCTGTAAAAAAAAATGGCTCTAAAAAAATTCTACAGCAGTAGAACCCACAATAAGACAGTGAAAGAAATTTACAGCCCAAGACAACCTGGATGGTTGATTGGAAAAGTCTATTGTGCTAGGCTGGGAGAGGAACACAGTTCAGCGTGAGCTGCACAGGCAAAGACCAGGCCTCAGCAGGACTCAGGGGACTAAATCAAGGGGAGCTGTGGCAGTTCTCAGACTTCTAAACCCACAAATGCCAAAGACAAATTGGAAGGTCAATAGGAAAGGTCAGTCAGACCTAGGTGAGGGAGGAGCATGGTCCAGCTCCAGTCCTGACACAGCCCCAGGGCAGTGGCTGCTTCCAGAGTTCTCTGCCCACAGATGGAGTGTGTATTGAGTGGCTTATCAGAGGGGGATTGCTGTGATCTCTTTGCTGGCACCGAGGCAAGATTCTCTTGCTTTGCATGTGCTTGGATCTGGGTCACAGTCCTGGGGCAAGGAAGAGCACTGGCATGGTGGAGCTAGTGGCAGCCGTAGAGAGGGAAGCGTCCTCACAGTCCTAAGGCAGAAAAGAGTGTTTGTGATCACTCATAGAACAGAGCACAGGCCAGGAAAGGAGTAAACACCTCTCCTTTAATTATACCACCTTGGAAGAACTGAAAATTTACAGGTCCCTAGAAGTAGCTCTGAAAACAGTTGCACAAAACCCCTGAAGCTTGAGACACTACACCCTCCGCACTGGAAGCAGACCGCTACCTTAACAAAGAGTTTAAAACTCAAGTAATTGGCTAAGATCATGACCAAGCAGGGCAAAAATAATCAGACCATAAAATCTTACTTTGGTGACAAAGAAGATCAAAACATACAACCAGAAGAAGACAACAAAGTCAAAGCACCTATATCCAAAGCCTTCAAGAAAAATATGAATCAGTCCAAGGTTACAGAAGAGCTCAAAAAGGATTATGAGAAGCAAGTAAGAGAAGTAAGGAAAAATTGGGAAGAGAAATGAGAGTGATGCAAGAAAATCATGAAAAACAAGTCAGCAGTTTGCTAAAGGAGACCCAAAAAAATACTGAAGAAAATAACACCTTAAAAAATAGCCTAACCCAAATGGCAAAAGAGGTCCAAAAAGCCAATGAGGAAAAGAATGCCTTAAAAAGCAGAATTGGCCAAATGGAAAAGGAGGTCCAAAAGCTCACTGAAGAAAATACTTTCTTAAAATTAGAATGGAGCAATTGGAAGCTAGTGACTTTATGATGAATCAAGAAATCACAAAACAAAAGCAAAAAAATAAAAAAATAGAAGACAATGTGAAGTATCTCATTGGAAAGACAATTGACCTGGAAAATAGATCCAGGAGAGATAAATTAAAAATTATTGGACTAGCTGAAAGCCATGATCAAAAAAAAAAAAAAAAAGACTACACATCATCTTTCAAGAAATTATCAAGGAAAACTGCTCTGATATTTTAGAACCAGAGAGTAAAATAGAAATTAAAAGAATCCACCAATCACTTCCTGTAGGAAATCCACAAAGGAAAACTCCTAGGAATACTGTAGCCAAATTCCAGAGTTCCCAGGTCAAGGAGAAAATATTGCAAGCAGTCAGAAAGAAACAATTCAAGTATTGTGGAAACACAATCAGGATAACACAAGATTTAGCAGCTTCTATATTAAGGGATCAGAGGGCTTGAAATATGATATTCTGGAGGTCAAAGGAGCTAGGATTAAAGCCAATAATCACCTACCCAGCAAAACTGAGTAAAATCCTTCAGGGGGAAATGGACATTCAGTGAAATAGATGACTTTTAAGCATTCTTGATGAAAAGACCAGAGCTGAATAGAAAATTTTACTTTCAAATTCAAGACTCAAAGGAAGCATGAAAAGGTAAACAGGAAAGAGAAATCATAATTGACTTATTAAAGTTGAACTGTTTACATTCCTACATGGAAAGATGATATTGTAACTCATGAGACCTTTCTCAGTATTAGGGAGGGGGGAAAATATGTGTATATATGTATATATAGACAGGAGGCATAGAGTGAGTTGAAGATGAAGGGGTGATATCCAAAATATAAAATTAAGGGGTGAGAAAGGATTATACTGACAGAAGGAGAAAGGGAGGGGTAGAATGGGGTAAATTATCTCACATAAAATAGACAAGAAAAAGCTTTTACAGTGGAAAAGTGGGGAAAGGTGAGAGGCTGAATCTTACTCTCATCAGATCTGGCTTAAGGAGGGAATAATATACACACTCAATTGAGTATGGAAATCTATCTTACCCTACAGGAAAATAGGGGGGGAAGGGGATAACAGAGGGGAGGATGATAGAAAGGAGGACAGATTGGGGGAGGGAGTAATCAGAAGCAAACACTTTTGAGGAGGGACAGGATCAAAGGAGAGAATAGAATTAATGGGGGATGAGATAGGATGAAGGGAAATACAGTTAGTCTTACAACATGACTATTACAGAGGTGTTTTGCATGACTACACATGTATAACCTGTATCAAGTTGCTTGCCTTCTCAATGAGGGTGGATGGGGAGGGAGGAAAGGGGAGAATTTGGAACCCAAAGTTTTAAAAATAAATGTTAAAAATTGTTTTTACATGCAACTGGGAAATAAGATATACACAAGGATCACACATTATGACTAGGTGTGATTTATACAAGCAATGCAGGACTGGCTCAATGTAAGGAAAACTATCAGTATAATCAACCATATCAATAACAAAATCAACAGAAATCATTTCCATGGATGCAGGAAATAGCCTTTGACAAAATATAACACACATTCCTATTAAAAACCCCAGTGAACATATGAATAAATGGAACTTTCCTTAAAATGATAAGTAGTATATATCTAAAACTATCAGCAAGAATTATCTATAATGAAGATAATCTAGAAGTCTTCCCAATGAGATCAGTGGTAAAGCAAACATGCTCATTATCACTACTATTATTCAATATTGTGCCAGAAATGCTTAGCTATAGCAATAACAGAAGAAAAAGAAATTGAAGGAATTAGAATAGATAATGAGGAAATGAAACAATCACCCTTTGCAAATTATATGATGGTATTCTTAGAGAATCCTAGAGAATCAATTAAAAAGCTAGTTGAAATAATTAACAACTTTCACAAAGTTGTAGGAAATAAAATAAACCTACATAAAGCATCAGCATTTCTATCTTTACCAACAAAGTTCAGCAGCAAGAGGTAGCAAGAGAAATCCCATTTAAAATAACTGTAGACAGTATAAAATAGTTGGGAGTCTACCTGCCAAGATAAACCCAGAAACTATATGAACACAATTACAAAACATTTTTCACACAAAGCAAGTCAGATCTAAACAATTGGACATTATTAATTGCTCACAGGTAGGTTGAGACAATATAATAAAAATGGCAATTCTATCTAAATTAGTCTACTTATTTAATGCCATGCCAATCAAACTATCAAAAAGTTATTTTATTGAGCAAAAATATATATAATGACAAAATTCATCTGGAAGAACAAAAGGTCAAAAATATCAAGGGAATCAATGAAAAAAAAGTGAAGGAAGGTGGTCTAGTCATACCAGATCTCAAACTGTATTATAAAGTGACAATCATCAAAACAACCTGGTACTGGCTAAGAAATGGATCAGTGGAATAGATTAGGTACACAGTTCACTACAGTAAATGACCATAGTAATTTAGTGTTTGATACACTCAAAGATCCAAGCTTTGAGGATAAAAATTCATTTTTTGACAAAAACTTCTGGGAAAACTGGAAAATAGCATGGCAGAAACTCGGTATAGACAAACATTTCACACTGTATACTAAGATAAGGTCAAAATGGGTACATGATTTAGACATAAAGAGTCATGCCATAAGTAAGAGCATGGAATAATTTACCTTTCAGACCTATGGAGAAGGGAAGAATTAATGACCAACCAGGAAATATAGAGCATTACAAGATGTAAACCGGCTAATTTTGTTATAGTAAATTTTAAAGGTTTTGCACAAACAAAACCAATGAAATCAAAATCAAAGGAAAGTAGAAAACTAAGGAGGAAATTTTACAGCAAATATCTCTGATAAAAGGCCTCATTTCTCAAATATATAGAGAATTGAGTCAAATTTGTAAGAATTCAAGTCATTCCACAATTGATAAATGGTTAAAGGATATGAAAAGAAAAACTTCAGAAAAACCTGAAAATACTTGTATGGACTGATACTGAATGAAGTGAGCAGAACCAAGAGAAAATGCTGTACACAGTAACAGCCACGCTGTTCAATGACTAACTTTGATAGACTTAGCTCTTCTCAGCAATACAAGGATCTAAGACATCTTCAAAAATCTCATGATGGAAAATATTATCCACATCCAGAGAAAGAACTATGGAGTTTAAATGCAGATTGAAGCATACTACTTGCTCTTTTTTCTTCTGTTTTGTTTTGTTTCTTCTTCCTTGTGCTCCTCTTATTGGTTCTAATTTTTCTTTAAAACATGACTAATGTGAAAATACATTTAATAGGAATGTATATGTAGAGCCTATATCAGATTGCATGCCATCTTGGGAAGGGAGGTTGGGAGGGAGGGGGAGAAAATTTAAAACTCAAAAGCTAATGGAAGTGAATGTTGAAAACTAAAAATAAGTTTAAAAAACTAACAAAAAAAGGATATAAACAGGCAGTTTTAAAATCATGCATGCTCTTTGACCCAGAATTCCACTATTAGATATATATCCGAAAGAGATTTTTTTAAAGGGAAAAAAATCTATCTGTACAAAAATTGTTATAGCAACTCTTTTTGTGGTGGCTAAGAATTAGAAATTGAGGAGATGTCCATTGATTGGAGAATGGCTAAATAAGTTGTGGTATTTGATTGTAACAGAATATAATTGTGCTATAAGAAATGATGAACAGGTAGATTTCAGAAAAATCTGGATTTACATGAACTAATACAAAGTGAAGTGAGCAGAACTAAGAGAACATTGTAAACATTAACAGCAATATCGTATGATGAACAACTGTGAATGACTTAGCTTTTCTCAGCAATACAATGATCTAAGAAAATCCTAAAGAACTCATGATGAAAAATGCTATCTGCCTCCAACGAAAGAACTGACAATGTCAGAATACAAACTGAAGCATATTCTTTTTCACTTTCTTTCTTTTCCTTTCTTTCTTTCATTCAAATTTTCTTCCACAAAATGATTAATATGGAAATTTTTTGTATGATTGTACATGTATAATCTATATCAGATTGCTTACCATCTCGGAGAGGGAGAGGGGAGGGAGGGATAGAATTTAGAACTCAGAACTTTAAAAAAAGAATGTTAAAAATTGTTTTCACATGTAATTGGGGGGGAAATAAAATATTACTAAAAAAAACCCTAGCACTCTTTAAAAAAATCAATTTTGTAGGAAATAATCAAAGAATAAAGAACTTAATAAAGAGAAAGAAGAGTAGAATTTAGGGAGCCCCATAAAGGGGATGAGACAGACAGTAAGGTGGACTTGATGGGGCTTACACTTCAAAAGTTTTCTAGCATTCACAAGGTCTTTTTACTTTAGAGAATTTCAGAAGGGAGCACTTCATCACTTATAAAAATGACAATAAGAGAAAACAGAAAGAGAGCTTAGAATGATGGGGAAGATTAATGAAATCTCCAAACAACTCCCCAGGTATTAGTAACATTAGGCAGAAACTTACTCTAACTGATTTTTTTTATTAGACTTTCAATGGATGATAAGGAAGAAAACTGAAAAATTCTCTCTGCTGCACAATCCTGACCAGAATGGAGATTACAAAAATAAAAAGACAAGAAAGAGGTCAAAATCTTTTTCCTGGTTTGTAGAAATTCATGGCATTATAAAAATTTCTTAGTGAAAGGCCTGTTAACAATCTCAGACAGACAATATTCTAACATGTCTATCAAGTTATAACATTTCTCAAATGGAAACTTTTAGAAATAAATTTGCAGCATTAAATTGAATATAACATATTAATGCTCTGTCCTTGAGGGACCATTTGAAGGACATGTCCCAATCCTTAGAGCCTCTTGAGCTCCAAAATGAGGTAGAAGGGAATGTGAGACTACCACAATGTGTCTTTGAAAGTGAGCTAACTGAAAGCAAAGGGTTCTAAAATTTGAGGTGTGGGTAGTTTATAGTTCTTAGGAAAACTGAAATTTTAAATGTTACTATTAGTAATTGTAAATTCAGATTTGATGTGGTTGAAGTTTATCCTGAAACTAAATTATAATGCAGTCTCATTTAAAGTAAGATGAGTTCCCCTATTAAGACAATTGTGATAAATCAAAATTCAGTGCAAAATACATTTGATATTTAGCATTAAAGTAATATGCTTGGAAACTGCATGTATTGGGAAAATTTAAGTTCAAATCTGGTCTCATAAATTTATTAGATGTGTGACCTGTTGCCTCAGTTTCCTCATCTGTAAAATAGGATAATAATAGCACCTACCTCCCAGGGTTATTGTGAGGATTAAATGAAATAAAATGTAAAGTGCTTTGAGTCCAGTGCCTGACACGAAATAAGCACTATATAAGTGTTAGCTATTACTATTTTTATTCATTGTAATTATACTGTGTTTTGAAAGTGACTAGTAAATGCAAATTGATTGATGGTGATTTTCTACATAAGAGAATTCAGAAATGCATTCAAATGAATTGATCTTATTGCATTGGCAA
Organism: Vombatus ursinus; assembly: GCF_900497805.2. NCBI lineage: Eukaryota > Metazoa > Chordata > Mammalia > Diprotodontia > Vombatidae > Vombatus > Vombatus ursinus. The sequence goes on along the minus strand of NW_020954564.1, from coordinate 11,407,758 downwards.
AGAGTTTCAAACATGAAACAATATTGTGCACATTATTGTTACATTTCTAAATATCATATATTGTGAAATTTGAGGAAACGTATCAGAAATGCTGTTAGAAAAGTAACTTGTCTTTTAATCTGGATGCTGTTAGGTATGAATTTGGCCATTGTGGTCAAAAATGTTTGAAAACTGTCAAATATTTATTTGGGTACATTTTGCTTTAAAATGGATAATAATAAGAAAAAATAATGACTTACTTTTGAGGAGGAAAGTAACAAAGACCTCTTAAGTTGTCCTTATCTGCGAAGTTTTTAGGACTTTCTATTCAGGCAGGGTCATAAGATCTTATCAGCCCTGCTGATAGCATGTTTGTAAAATTCTAAAGTAATGAAGTTTGAGAAACTAGGATCACTCCCAGTCAAAGTGGTGAATTACAAGTTTCCTTATAGTAAAGAGTGAGTTTTATCTGAGATTTTTGGCTATTACTTATGAAAATTATGAAATTGAACCTGTCAATAAATAGTATATATTGAAGTTACATCTTTGAACCAATTTAGTAACAATAGACTTTAGATTCAAAGATTCCATTTTTGCTTCGGGGATTAATAAGCAATTCAGATATCTGTTAGTCTGAAGACTTATAGTAGACAATCTTGTCTGTTGTTTTCAGTTAATTATCCTGTTCACTGTGTTCACTGAAATGTAATTACTCCTAACTTATAAAGGACAAATAGAATGTCCTTCTATGTGCTCATCATTAACTATTTTAAAATTTGAGAAAACTAATAACAACACAACTCTAAGCTATGATTAGTGAGATTTTGCCATTTGAGGTAAAATCTATTGGGGCTGTAATATGACATTGTCCTAAATTTTGATTTTAGGTATGATTGCCTGAATTGTCATGAAACCAATTGCCCACCATTCAAGGGGAATGCCATGTGCTGCCCAAAGAGAGTTCAGTCTGAGAACTGCTATAGGTAGATGTTTGTCCCTGGGAAAAGTTGATGGGATGACGTTGGTAGGATCACTTTGACTCAGTTTTCCATTGTGCTATTTCCTTTCTGAATAGAAAATTTTCCCACCTGGTTAATTCTGAGCCTGGCTTTGATACACTATGAATAATATGGAACTTTGCTGCATAATTGTCTGTTAACTATGACTCTTGCCTGGAATCAAACAGAGCTAAGTGAGTTGCTGTTTTTTTCCCCCCTGTTATGGCTTATGTTAGATCAATCTGTGCCCTTGAAGAAACAGTCTTGATATTGTCATAACCTTGTCCCTCCTTTTTCCTTTCATAGCAAATATCTATAATCAGAGCAGGTGAACAGTAGAAGTTTTTGCTATTGCAATACTAAATCTATTCATTAATAGATTAATACTAAAACATCTGACTTACTATAATAGGATGCTAGTAGAAAAAAATCTTAGAATTTTTAATCTGAATTTGTAGTCAACTTCACATCCTAAGCAACTAGATAAATGAGTTCTTTAGATTTGCCACCCCCTTGCTAATAGCTGTATATTCATGTGTAAGATTACATCCTTAAAGTATCTCATTCTTTCAGGATATGAGAAAAGTGTGTGTGTGTGTGTGTGTCCTCAAAAGACAGGGATAAGACAAAGATATAAAAGTTTTTAAAATGAATGGAATTGTAAGCTTTGAAAAAGCAACAAGATTAGATTGGTCTAAGAACTAGGATACATATGTGTGCATATACAATTGACTTCCAAATGTTTCTAATGGGTATACAGTCCATGAGTATGTTTTAGTAATAAGTTCTCAAAATTAGATTAAGAATTTTACATATAAAATTATACTAATAATTGTAAAGAATTTTAAAATATTTTTTCCTTTTTTTTTTGAAGTATCTGTGTGATAATACTAAGAGACAGAAGGACTCATTTTACACATCAGACCCTTACGGATTTTTTTTAAGATTCTTCCTTCAGACTCTCGATGGCATTGTCCATATCAGATACAGAGTTTGTGTAAAGATAGGAAGAGTAAGTGGTATGTAAAAACTGAAAATCTTTGAATTTTCAGGTGAATTATGAGTTCATAATTTGTTGTTCTTCTTATATTCTATTACTAATAGGGTTGGATCTATGAGGCTTTGAGTTGGTTTACACTACAAGAACTAATAACTGGAAAAGCAAATTTAAGAGGTCATACTAAATGGTGTTGAGTCTTTTTACTGGAAGATTTTAGTGGAATTTCCTAAGAATATTTTCAAGCAACTTGGAGCCAGAGAAGTAAATCCACTAGAAAGAGCCCCCTTCAGAGCTGTCCTGACAATGAGGCTTATTCCAGAATGTCCAAGGGAAGATATTTCCAGGAACAGATAACTACATGAACATCTGGGACTCAAGATTAGACATACGGATTACAGGAACATTGGAGTGGATTACCAGGTTACAAGGAGATTTGATGATATTCAATATCAATGATCATTATTGTATTACTTTGGCCTTTTGTTTCATGGTGTTGATCTTTGCCCGGAAGAGAGGTATGCCCTAATTCCTTTTATTTATTGTTTCAGACAAGGGCCATTCCTCCTGTAACCTTTTGGTCAACTGAAAGATTTCTGTTTGTATTAATCTCACTAAACCAAATTTGACTTATGGAATAATAATGTTAACTTTTCAACATCTCTCAGGCGGACCAAAAAGAAATTTTAAACTTCTCAAAATGATTTAGTTGTTATGCTAGTTAACAATATAATAAAGAATTTTCCTGACTCTGAGTTTTCTGGGTTATCTTGGTGATATGTAAATCTCCATTCTCAAATTAGTCCATGGTGAGCCCTCTAAGTAGTTTAATCCATAATCTAAGTTTACATATAGAGTTAATTTAACAAGGTTTGTCTTTTTAAGGGATATATGAGATTATGACTCTAAATTTGTTCAATTTTTATGACATCGAAGGAAATATGGGATTATGATTGTTGTAATACTCATGGACACAGTACACTAGTTCCCTGTTGTAAGTTTAAGACCCCCTAGTTTATAGCCACAAATACTCAAACTGACTGAATGCAAGCAGAAGAGATTAGGATGATGCAGTTGAGGATAGAAGCATGATATAGATATATATTCAGGTATTACTATACCATGAGTGTGTTTAATACCAAAGGAGGGATGTTGTGTAAAATCAATCGCTAATGCAGTCATTCTTGAAATGACCCGATGGTTTAACTTTACTTGATTTTGGCTATGGAAAACCAGTGTTCAAGAGAGAGCAATCATACAGGAGAGGGTGGTCCAATCTCCCTAGAGTAATCCCTTGGTAATCCCTAGATGGGATTACCATCTTCTCATAAGGAGTACCTGCTACACATGCTCATTTATTCCATCAACTCATTTAAATGTGTACCAATTATATTCAGGGAGGAGATGAAGCAGACTAAGCTCCTGAGTGAAACATGAATGAATCAGGATTGTCTTTCCCTTATATGGAAGTTGTTTAGTCCTGTCAATAAAAGCTATGTAAGAACTCAGAAGTGTAGTGGCTACCAGTTATGTGTTTGCCACCTTTGGTATAAAAAACTGAATAAAGTATCAGTCTTTTTTTAAATGTTTACATATATTTATATTTATATCTTAGCTAGTTTTGCTATTTTTCCTCTTTTTTATTCTTTCTTATGAGAGTTGGCTCCCAAAGAAGCAGGGAGAGGTTAAGAACACATTGGAAAATGTAGGTAATATAAATAAAAAAGATATCAATAAAATCATTATTAATACCTATAGTATCTCCTTACAGAGTTGTAAGGATCAAATGAAAAAATGGCTGTAAAGTACTTTTAAACCTTGAAACACTATGTAAATCTCAGCTATTATTATTTTAATATTTTATGGGTACAAATGCAACGGACTCTTATTATTCCTTGTTCTCACTACACTATGAAGTCATCTCTTTTCTCTGCTAAGTTTATCACCTTCTGATGGAAGGAGTCATGAAAATATCACCTGAATTCCTAAATCTTTTCACTCCCTATTCAGAATTTCATAATTCCTAGATATTCTTTCTAAATCAGATAGTGTGGCACAGTAAAAGGCAATGTGGAATAGTGGAATTACAGTTTACTAGAAATTAAGCTCTAAAGTCAGCTCATTGGGTAAAAAAAATGGATATAGTCAAAATTTTCCTCAAAAATCTTTTAAATCATCCACAAGGTACAATACAGGGTGTTCTAAAAGTCTTAGTGCAGCTTTTATGCAATTAAAACTTTTGGGACATCTGGACAGTATCTCTAAACACTTACAGCTTGAAAGGTCTCTTTAAAAGAAGACAGTTTCAGAGAGCAGATGGATCTGAAATTGGTACTACAGAAACAACTAAATGTCAGTTTTATTTTTCTCAACACCAAGTCAAGTTACTGAGAAACTACAACTTCTACTAAAGTAGAAAATAAAAAAGCAAGTGATGACTTAGCCTGGAAGAAATCTTCGAAGCGCTTCAGAGAGCAGGGCTTCTTAACCTTTTGGGGTAGCATGGACCCTTTTGACAGTCTGGTGAAGCCTTTGGACTCCTTCTCAGAATAAAGTTTTTAAATGAACAATATAAAATACATGGAACAACCAAGAAAATCAAAAGCTGGTGAAAATAAAGATGTAATTTTTTTTCCCAACCAAGTTCTCAGACTAGCTACATGGGTCCATGGACCCCAGGTTAAGACTCCCTGTATTAGAAGGTAACTGTTCCTTCTTTCTGCTTCTCCAGGTAGCAGGAGTAGACCCAAGGAAATCAAGGGGAACAGCAGGGGCTTTAGCAGATCAGAAATGCTAGGAGGCTGGTATCTTAAGGATGGATTGCTCATTAATTAGTTCTACCACTCAAAGTAACAGATGAATAAACTGTAGGCATGATGAAAAAGAGACTCTAAATCACCACCCAGAGTAGCAAGATGCTCCCACTACAAAAGGCATACAAGAAGTGGCTGACTGGAGAAGTAATTGATTTACACCTTCTATAACATTCACTTCAGGAAATGCAGTCATTGAGTAGATGTGCTCATTACACAGTGAATTGAATAGAATGGTGGGGAATTGCCAACTCTATTTAACTGCTTAAGATTTTCTCCTTCCTCCCCTTCTTTTCCATCTTCCTCTGCCTCTCTTTCTCTTTCTCTTTCTCTCCCTAGCTGCTCCTCCACCTCCACCTCTCTCTCCAAGCAACAGTAGTGAATTGCATTTGGCAACTTGCTGTTGTCATTCAATGATGTCTGACTGTGACACCGTTTGGGGTTTTCCTGGCAAAGATATTGGAGTGCTTTGCCATTTCCTTCTCCAGATAAGTTTACAGATGAGGAAAAAGGAGGCAAATAGAGTTAAGTGACTTGCCCAGGATCATACAACTAGTGAAATATCTGAGGTCATATTTGAATTTAGGTCTTCCTAACTCTAGGCCTGGTGCTGTATCCATAGCACCCCTAGCTGCTCATTTGACAAGTTAGAGAGGTCTTAACAGAATTTCTGTCACTCTCAGAAGTGTACTCTCAGAAGATAACATACCTTCTAATCAATCAAGTCAGGCCTATGGACCCTCCAAAATGGCCCCTAGACTCTAAGGACTCAGAAAGTCCAACTTTGTCCTTCTTGGGATAAACCTCATGCCTATTGTATAGTTTCAGTGGCTCACAGTCTCATCTTCTTCCCATTCTCATCTGCCACATTCTTCCACTTGTCAACCCCATGACAGTGGTTTCAATTCCTGTCTGCTACCCCAGAATCTCTTCCTTCCTGATTTCCTTTTGAGTTATTTCTTCCATTCTGAAGAGTAACTCTTGGCTCAGATTCTTAAAATCTGTCCCATTTGCATTAGCGATACAAATGCTTAGATTCCTTAAGAGTCTTTCCCATATGGCTGATCTCTAATACACCTTGTCTTTGGCTGAAAGAAGGCTTGGGTCAAATTCATTCAGGCAGGATCTACATGTCATGATTTTGGGGATCTAGCACCCCTAAACCTCAACATTTTGGTGGCCTGTATGGGGAAGCTGCCTAACCCCAACTTCTTCTCCAGTCAAGACTGGGAAGTATGTAAGCCTCCCTCCCTGCCCCCCCCACCCCTTTCTTGCCCTGCAATTGGGGTGGGTTGCTCTCCAAGCACCTAGGAAGGCTTGGAGGTGCTTTTTGGGCAGACAGTTACAAGGCTGTCTCACACTCAGCCTGACACTCTCAGGCTCTCAGTGCACTGGTTCGGTTTGAGGCCATGGACCTGGGTACACCCTCCACAGAGTTGAGGACAAGGACAGATGCCCTATCCAGAAGCATATGCCCAATTCTGTCAGTTCTCTCAGCAATAGGGAACTGGGAAAACTGCAGGTGCTTTTTGTTCCCTGAGGCTTACTTACTCCCTTCCCTCTACGCCCCTGAATCCTCCTTCATGGAGGCTGCAGGATAAGTTAGAACAGCTAAAAACATCTTAGGCAGATTTTGTGATTGATCATTAAGGAGTTTTGAAACAGCTCTTTACAATGCTGGTTACTCCCTTCACCCACTCCCTTCCCTTGAGTTAAGAGGGTATCTCTGTTAATCCCTCTCAAAGAAGAAGAGATTTTCACCCTTTCCCCCTCACTTTGAAATTCACCCTCCTCCACCTGGTGAAAGGAAAGGGGTGGGGAGCAGCAGTTACTCTGTGAGCCCCACTGGCAATGGCCTTGGGCCCTGGGGCAACATTTGCCTGAAAGCATCACCCAGGTTCCTGCACATCCTGCTCATTCCCCCACCCCCTCCTCAACCCCCAACAGCTGTGGGAAGAGAGGGAAGGAGGATGGGTTAAGGTAAAGAAGCTAGCCTCTGAACTTGGATAAGCATGCTCTGCTAAAGTTGTAGTTTTAATTGTTAATGATAAGATGCCAATTCTCTGTGTAGAGTAATTTGAAAATGTATTTAACAAAATTGAAGTCACCTGATTGGTATAAGTTTCAGATTGGTAAACTTTTTGTATCAGTTGTGTGAAGCAACTTTTCATAATTTGGTTACAGCTTAATCAATTTGGCTATTGTTGGTTATTGTTTTATCTGTAAACTTGCCAAAAAGCTTGTTTGGGTTATGGTTTGCTGAGAATTTGCAAGTATACAGAAATAATCTCTAATGACTGGTTTTTTAAACCAGGACAAATTTAAACTTGAGATGTAAATCCTGGAAAAGTTTTTCCTAAACTATGATTACAGGTAAAAGTTTATGGGATCATAAATGATTTCATTATGAGTTGTCTGGTGGATCATAATAATCCACCAATAATCAATAATCCACCATCTGAGAGAAATGCCACAAGCTACTCAGAGAGAATGTGATACTTCTGGGAAGTCTGCATTGGGAAAAGCTGAGAGGACAATTTTAGCCTCAGTCTAAGATGGGATCCTCTTGGCTCAGTTTCCGCATTGTGTTCCTTTGAAAAGGAATGTTACCCACTTAGCTATTCCTGAGACTGGCTATGAGGTGGGTTTGATTCTGCATGGTTGGAAAATGATGAATTATATGAATTCAAGCAGAGCTAAGGATGTTTTATCCTGAAATATTTGGGTCCTACATCTAGTCCCTGCTTTATCCTTTTATAGCAAATTTCTATAATCAGTAAGTGGTCAGTAAAAGATCAATGCAAGTATGAAAGCTTGCTGTTTTGACCTGAATGCATAGTCATTCAATACCCCCAAACAACTGAAATTAAATCAGAAACATCTTCAGTTTGGTTTGGGGAGGAGAATTTCAATGATAATTGAAGTGAAAGTCAATCTCTTAGCAAATTCATTTGTGTAACTATTGAATCCAGGGGTGGAAAACTTCTACTTGCAAAAGTGTTACTTAAACTTTTGAAAAAGTAACAAGATCAAACAGTCCTGCAGGTCAAATGTAAATTATTTTAATGGGGTTCTTACACTTTTATTTCTCCCTATATCTGGGCCCTGCAGTCTTTTCTGTCAGATTTGTGTCAGTTGGTAGCAAACAGTGGGTACCAGCCAATGTCCCTCCATTATCCCCTGGATGTAGACTGTGCTCAGTTCCAGTTAATCTCCTCTTTGGGTCCCCCTCGAGGTAGGGACAGCTTTATGCTCCTTGCCAGCATGAAGCAGTTTCAGAAGTCAAGAGCTTCACCCCTCACCTCAAAAGAATTTAGGTCCTATTTGATTGAGGAGGAAATGATGAGGATGGGATCTGAACTCCTATAAAGGAAAAGACCATGTCTTTGGGATCTGGACCCCAAAAAGGAAAATCCCTGAACTTTCCCAAATCCCTGGCATTTGCCTGAGGCTGTAATCCACTGAACTGGCCTTTCATTGAGGCTACTCCCAATCTCCCAATTCTGTTCTGTTACCTCCAGATTGCACCTGGCCACTTCCTACCCTTAATCCTATCTAGATTACATTCTCCCTTGGTCACCTGGTCCAGGTCCCTGGTGTTCTGTTCACCCCAGCTTACTGGCCACTCCCATCCAGATCCTCCTTAGACCCCTCCACCAGTCATCCCAGACTACTTGACTACTCCTGGATCCTTCCCACAGTCTTTCTGTATATAAGATTCATCGTAGGGGCACCGAGATGGTGCAGTAGATAGAACACTGGCCCTGGAATCAGGAGGACCTGAGTTCAAATCCAACCTCAAACACATAACACTCACTAGCTGTGTGACTCTGGGCAAGTCACTTAACTCCAATTGCCCTCACCAAAAAAAAAAAAAAAAAGGCTTGGATTCTTAAAATCTGGTCTGTTTGCATTAGTGATACAAAAGCTTGGATTCCTTAAAAGTCTGCCCAATTTAGCTGATCTTTAATAAATCTTGTCTTTTGCTGGGGGGGAGGGGAAAGAGTAACTCTTTATCATATCAAATTCTCATGTGTCTGAACCAAATTAAAATGTAATTGGGAAATATCTAGCAAAATAAAAATACAATACAACATAGATAATGTTAATTTGTGGTTTTCTAAGTCAGCATGTGACCTGCAGGAATCTGTTTCTATCTGAGTTTGACACCATTGGCCTAGACCTAGGAGGTGCTTAAAAAACACAGTCTAATTGAGTGGATGGCCTAACCATGTTCCCTTCTGCTACAATGAGTGAGGCTGCTCTGGAAGGACTCCCAGGCTTCTTAAAGAGCTGGGATTTATGATTTAGAGTTGGAAGGAACTATAGAGACTATCTAGTCCACCCCCTTCATTTTACAGATGAGGAAACTAAGTCCCAGAGACATCAAGGGATTTGGCCAAGGACAGACAGGTAGTAAATAACAGAGCCAGGATTTGAACCCATATTCTCTGATGACAAGACCACTAGTCTGAGCTCTGGTTGACAACCTTACTTCTATACATTCCCTGTAGCTCAAAGAACAGGGAATGAGCTGTACTCCAGAACTTCTTCAGAACTTTGAGATGTCTTAAGATAGAAAGCAGAAGCACATAGCTGTGGCCTGGGTGGTCAGCTGGAAACTGGAGGACTGGGTGGTGGACGGGGAGAATCAGTAGCCTCAACTCTTCTTTATCAGACTACACTCAATTCCCTTAGAACCCTCAGGACCCCAGACTCTTCCTTTTTCCTGCCTGGTTCTGGCAATACCTGTATCCCCCAAATTGGCAGAATCTTAGAATAGTAAATGACCTTTTAGATTCTTAAATATAAACTCCCAATCCCTCCTCTGCTTTGCAGAGAGGAAGACTGAAGCCCAGAAAGGGAAAAGGGACTGGAAAAGGGAAAGCCCAGAAAGACACTTGCTTAAGATTATTTGTCAACTTGGTGGCATAGGTGGAACAAATAAGAGCTCAAGTCCCAGACTGGAAATAGTATAGAATAATGGAAACACCAATGAATTCATCCAAAATCCCTGGCCCCAATCTTGGGTCAGCTGTTTACTTACCTGTGTGATCTGGAGCACATCACTACCTCTCCCTCTGTCTCAGTTTCCTTTAAAGACCCTGGCAAGTTTAATAATTTGTGTTTGATACAATGTACAAAGCATGGGATTTAGAGTCAGAAGACATAGCTTGGAATCTTGCCTTGCTTAACTGGCTACCTGTGTTGGCTACAACAGGCTTTATTTTTCTGTTCTTCTTTTTCCTTAGGTAAGGAAGTGGAGGGTTGGACTACTAAAGCAGAAGTTTTTAACCGGGACTGCTTGAATTTATTTCTTATTTTGAAACATTTTTATAACTGCATTTAAATAGAATTGTTTCCCTTTGTAATTCTATGCATTTTATTTTATGCATATATAAACATTTAGGGAGAAGGTGACCATAGGTTTCACCAGACCGCCAAAGGAGGGGGAGTCCATGACACAGATGAGATTAAGAACCCTAATTGAAGGTCTCTTCAAACTTCAAAAATCCATATGATCCTGTGGTCCAGTAATTCCTGATCCAGAGGTCTTTTTTCCCCTATATCTGAGGAAGTTCCCACTACTTTAAGATCCCAGGAGTTTGAACCCACTGTGAGTCCAGGTGCTTGCCCTTCCATAGGAGAAATTTGCTTCCTCACTAGAGAGTATCACACACACACACAAGAGCTCTAAGACTGCTGCAGATGGGTGATGGGTGAAGAGAGGGGATCTAAGTTTAGCATGTCAAAGAACTGGTCTTTTCTGTTAGTGAAGACTCTTTTCCTTTACATTACAGACACCAACAACCAGGGGTCACCACCCTGGGAATTTATAAGTCTGATAGACACTGGAGTTTTCAGGAGAAGGCACAAAGGGCTAGAATCCTACTTGAGAAATCTAACCCTAACCCTTCTATGCCAAAACTCAGGAAAGCCAAGGGGAACTTGATTAGGGATGTGCAGGGATTAGGCCTACCTGAGGCATTCCCCAACCAGGTGTGTACTAAGTGTAAGCTGATCTCACTGTAGTGAGAAGGAATATGGCAATTAGTATAATTTGTCCCAGTTACTGCATAGGAAAGCAGAAAATGGATTGGCAAAGGAAAAGGTAGTACCAGTACCATTCTGAATTGAAAAAGATACAGTGGGAGACACTAAGAGTTCAGGAAGTAGACTGCCAAAAGTCCTGGGGAAAACAGGTAATTTAGATTCCTTTAACATTAACTTACTGATAATAGACAATATCAGCCTTGAGTGATCTAAGTAAGAGTAGGTAGGTCCTCATAGTACCTGAGACCTTTTACATAGAGAACAAGACGTTGGGACCAAGGCAAAAGTACAGAAAGTCTAGAATCATTCTGACCCTGGGCATGCCTGAAAGAGCTAGACAGTTTCTAAGAGCCAAGAATTATGTTTGCCCTGCATATTTCATCTGAAAGAGCTACAACACTTTTCTGAGCAGAGACAATACTGTGGGAGACTGGAATAGCAATATCAAACTGAGGACAAGGATAAGCAGAACTATGTTGGCTGCTGATCAGATTGAGGATCAAGATGAAGCATGGAGGGAGAGCAAATCCAGACTTTGCTCCTTAAAAATGTTACCAGTAAACCAGGATTGCATGGATTCCTGAAAAGATAGAAGCTAAAAAGATGCATGCTGAGTGTGACAACTCTAGCCCCCTGACTTATTTCATTTGTGGAAGATGGTGCAAATCACCTAATGAAGTGCTACAGGTTAAGATGAGGACCTAAGAAATAGAGTGGTAGATCAGTGGAATAGATTAGGTATATAATACACAGTAGCAAATGACCACAATGAACTAGTGTTTGATAAACCTAAAGACCCAAGCTTTCAGGACAAGAACTTACTATTTGACAAAAACTGCTGAGAAAACTAGAAAACAGTATGGCAGAAACTAGGTATAGAACAACATCTTACACCATATACCAAGACAAGGTCAAAATGGGTACATGATGTAGACATAAAGGGTAATACCATAAACAAATTAGGAGAGCAAGGAATAGTTTACCTGTCAGATCTATGGAGAGGGGAAGAATTTATGACCAAGCAAGAGATAGAGAGCATTATAAAATGTAAAATGGAGAATTTGATTATAGTAAATTTAAAATCAATGCAACCAAAATTAGAAGGAAAAAAGGAAACTATGAAAAAAAATTTATAACAAGTTTCTCTGATAAAGCTTTCATTTCTCAAATAAATAGATAACAGAGTCAAATTTATAAAATAAGAGCCATTTCCCAGTTGAATAGTGGCCAAAGGATATAAACAAGCAGTTTTCAGAAGAAGAAATCAAAGCTATCAATAGTCACATGAAAAAATTTTCCTAGTAACTACTGATTAGGGAGATACAAATTAAAATAAATACCACCTCATACCTATAGGTTTGGCTAATATGAAAGAAAAGGGAAATGACAAATGCTGGAGGGGATATGGAAAATTGGGACTCTAATGTACTGTTAGAGTTCTGAACTGATCAAGCCATTCTGGAGAGCAATCTGAAACTATGCCCAAAGGGCTATAAAGCTGCACCCCCTTTGATCCAGTAATACCACTTCTAGGTTTCTATCCCCCAAAAAAAGTGTTTTATAAAAAAGGAAAAAGGATCTATTTGTACAAAAATATTTATAAAAGCTCTTTTTCTGGTGGTAAATAATTGGAAATTGAGGGGATATCCAACAATTGGAGAATGGCAAAACAAGTTGTGGTATATAGTTTTAATGGAGTACTATTGTGCTGTAAGGAATGACAAGCAGGATCGTTGAAGAGAAACCTGGGGGAAGTAAGAAGATCCAGGAGATCATTGTACACAACAACAGCAATATTGTGAAGATGATCAACTATGAATGACTTAGCTTAGCCACTCTAATCAAAACAGTAATCCAAGATAATTCCAAAGGACCCATGAAGAAAACTGCTGTGCACCTCTAGAGAGAGAAATAATGAACTCTGAATGCGGATTGAAGAATACTGTTTTTATTTTCTTTATTTTTATTGTTTTATTTTGTTTGTGTTTTCTTTTGCAACATGGCTAATATGGAGAGATGTTTTGCATTATTTCACATGTATAATCGATAACAAATTGCCTGCCTTCTCAAGGGGTGGGGAAAGAGAATTTTGAAATAAAAAATTTTTAAATGAATGTTAAAATTTGTTTTTATAGATAATTGGGAAAAATATTTTTAAAAGATGAGAACAGAGGTCTACTTGTTTTGTTAATTTGAGTATTTTGTATCTCAAAAAATAATGCTCCGTTTCCTTTAGAATGATGCAACAAACATTTCCAAGTTTGCAAGCAATACTACAGAATTCTTTATCTGGAAGTGTCTATACTCCAAGCCCTCTCCCTAAAGGAATCCCCACCACAAAATACCCAACAAGTGCTATTCTAAGCTCAACCTGAAGATTACCAATGAAACCCATTCCACTTCTGGTTATCTCAATTATTAGGAATTTTTTTCCTTACATCAATCCTGAATTTTGCTCTTTGCAATTTCCACTTATTGCTACTAGTTTTGTCTTTTAGAATCAAACAGAACAAGTCTAATATCTCTTCCACCTAACAGCTGCCATCAAATAACTGAAGACAACTATAATGTCCTTTCTGAGTCTTCTCTTCTTGAAACTAAACAGTCCTAATTCCTTCACCCACTCATCCCATAGATTCAAATGGATTCAACATCCTGATTGCCTTTCTCTGGATGCTTTGAACTTATCGGTGCCCTCAGACTATAGTTTTTAAAACTAAACACGTTCCTCTGTGTGGTCTGATTAGAACGAAGTACAGAGGACCATCACTTCCTTATTCCTAGAAACTAGAAATCTAGACATTAGGAATCCTAGAATTCTAGACTAGAATTCCTAAGAACCTATCTGAATGCAGCCCCAAATAACATTAGTTTTGAGGAGCTGCCACATGATTTTATGGACTCACACTGAGCTCTCAGTCCACAAAAGCCCAAAATCTTTTTCATACTATTGTCTACTCATGTCTTCTGCATCTTGTGCTTACAAAGTTGATTTTTTTTAAGGCAAACATAACATTTTTTATTTGATCCTACTAAATTGCATTTTACTAGATTAAGCTCAAGGCTCTAACCTCTCCAGATTATTTTAATTCTCTCATCCAATATGTTAACTAATCTTTATAGCTTTGTGTCATCTGCAAATATGATGAACACCTTATCTATGTTTTCATCCAAGTCATAGATAAAAATGTGAAGCAGCATAAGGCCAAGCACAGATTCCCCAAATTCTTCCTGGAGATCTCCTGCCAGATTAACATAGAATCCAGCCATTCAGACAGTTCTGAATCCATTTAATTGTCTCATTATCTAGTCCATATCTACTAGAATAGTATGAAATACTTCATTCATTGTTTTGCTATGGTCTAGCCAAACTGTATCTACAGCACTCCCTTGATCTACAATTTTAGTAACTTGGCACAAAGAGGAATAAGGTCAGTCTGGCATAACCAACCTGTTATTGATAAAATCAGGCTGGCTCTTTGAAATCACCATTTCCTTTTTTAGGTGCTCACTAACCATCTCTTTAATGATCTGTTCTAGTAATCAAAGTTCAGCTTATCTACATATGAGTATAGTATATAGTTACATGTAGTAATCTCTAACCATATCCTTGATTTATTTCAAAGTCGTAAGTTTATCATTGCAATTTTGGAGTTTGAGGAATCAATTTTATTGGCCTTGACAAAAACAGCTCTGGGTTTTATTTATCATCAATTGTTTTCTTATTTAAAGATAAATACAATATAATGAATATCAAACAGCTCTTTCCAGATCTATTTAAGGAAGGGCACAAGATAGCTAGCTTCCTCATCATTTTCCTCTTCATTTTCCTCATCATTTCCCATGTGGCTATACACAGGGACTTCATGACATAGTCTCTAGAAACTTACCTTCCTGTAAGATCACATCAACTCTGAAATTCATACCTTCTCAGTATTTCCTGCCCTTTGGACTCCTCCTTTCCTTTAGATTGGAGAGGGTGGAGAGTAACCATGAAGAACTCCTCCAAAATCCTCTATTTAATGAGAGGGCCCAGGGGAGCCACCTTGTCACTTCCCATCTGGCTACAGGACTTCATCATACTCCCCATGCCAGACACCTTCTTTCTCCCCCTTCCCATGCCTCTGATTTTCAGCTTCTTTTTATGTATTATCATCTCCCATTAGATTATGAGTTCCTTTCTTTGCATTCCCGGTCTTAGCACAGGGTCTGTCACATAGTAGGTGTTTAAACTGTTTATTAAGACTGATTGGTATGGAAACTTTAATCGGTTCTTTTTTTCTGACCTGATTGGTTCACCCCTCCTTAGCGAACCTGATGACCTCCCACTCCCGGGGATTCAGTATATTAGCGCCAGACTTGGTGCAGCTATCCAATTGGTTTTAACTCTACTGAAGCTCAGAACTGCTGAATCCAAGAGATCCACGCACTCAGCCTCTTCCAGTAGCGGTAGTTACAGGCATGTGTGACCATGTCCATCTAAACTGCTCCAAATTTCACCCCCTCCCTCACTGTGCTTCATTATGAAAATGGCTATAGATGGAATTCATCTTTATGGGGTCAAGTGTGCAGAATTTCCCATTTTGTCCACCTAAAAAGGGCTAAAAGACAATCTCCATATGAGGCCTCCAATTGATTCAACTGATTTGTTAAAAAGGTGATCATTCCTAAGCTCTGCCAAGTTGAAGAAATCCTGCAATTAACATGCCCTAAATCACCCCTATTAGACCACACTGAGTACATGGAGAAAATTTCATTGTGTCTATCTTGTCTCCACTGGCACCATGTCTTCTGGTGATTTAAGAGATACCAGCATACCACATTGCCTGAAATCCTACCATTAGAACTTCATTCCTTTGAGATAAAGCACTGTCTCCTACTCAAATGTAAATACTGTTGGGTGGAGCTACAATGATCAGTTATTGACACCTCTCTGTGGATAAGCTGATCAAGTCACTGGGCAGGCATCTGGCCCATCTCAACCCTATCCAATCAGAGGGAGGGTAGGGCCCAGTCAGTATTTGGTTCAATTTGTTTTTCCTAGGAAGGATTTCAATGTATTTTCATCATCCTTCTTTAGGATCAATTAAATTCTCTTTCATATTACAATGGTTTCATAGGCAGAGATCTGAAAGAGGCCCCACTTCCAGGGGGCATTGAAGTCTACCATTATATTGAGGTGTACTGGTAACTGAACCAGATGAGGCCATACCAGCAAAACCCTTAGATCAGATGGTGGCTCATATAAGAGGCAAGGGGAGGTGGGGTGGAGATTAACTCAAAGAAAATTTAGAATCCAGCCTCTTCAGTCAAATTTTTAGGGATATATTGGATGGGAAAAAATGCAGATGGTTCCACATGTAGTCTATAATAAACTATTAACACTTGCTCTTTCAAAGAATAAGGAGGAGGTTTTCCTTGAGCTCTGGAGAACTTATATTCCACATTTGGGTATTTTAATGCCTTTCATTTATTGAATTACTAGTAAGTCTGTCTCTTTTAAATGGAGGTCAGGTTATAGCCCTGAGAGAATTAAAGCCAGCTTTCCAGCAGTCTCTTTTCTTGAGCCCTTGTGATTCTATGAACATTATATTCCTAGAGGTCTGTGGTCATAATGACCAAGACAAGTAGAAGTTTTTGTAGGCACCAAAGGGTGGCCAGATTAAATAACAAATGGACTTCTGGAACTATAAATTCCCTGAGGCAGCTGCTTGTTATACTATTTTAAGAAGAAAAAAAAATTCTTTCATGTCATTGAGTCCTACTTGCTACTGAACCATATCATCACCAGATTTGCCCATTATAAATTGGATAATGCAAGATGGGCCCTCTAACAAGATAGGTAAGGTACAAGAGGCTTCTATTACTAAATGGAAATGGTACTCTAAGACTGTAATTGTTCAGGCCTCTCTATAGCATGAGTGTCCTTCATGAATAGGTTGTAACATTGACAGAGGCTGAGACTTCTAGTCCCAACCCCAATACTTTGCCTCCTTCACTAATCCAATAGTCCCCTATATATGTGGTCCCAGCTCTTGAAAAATATTTTTCTTTTGTTTAATGATAGCTTTATCCATTATGAGAAAATGTATGCAACTGGACTTTGGCAGCAATTAACCCAGTAGCTGGGAATAACTTAAGGGATGGGGTTGTGACAAGTCCTTCCAATGGGCTGAGCTGTGAGCTGACCAGAGATTGTCTGTAGGAGGATAGGGATTGAGTTGCTGTGTAGCATTACATGGTATTCTAAATTTTATCTATTGAAGCAACTTATATATGTGCCACCAGGACATATGGTCAAGAAGTCACTCCATTATTTAATAAACTCCAGTGACTCCCTATTACCTCTAGCATCAAAAATAGACTTCTCTGTTTGATCTTTAAAACCCTCACAACCTGGTTCCAATATATCTATCCAAACTTACTAAACATTAATCCCCTTCAACACTCTATAGTCCCATCTAAACTGGCTTTCTTACCAGTCTTCACACAAGACATTCCATTCCCCATCTTCCTGTCTTTGAATAGGTTGTTTTCCATACCTGGAATTAGTTCTCTCTTCATTTCTGCCTCTAAGAACTCCTAGTTCCCTTCAAAGTTCAGCCCCAACATCACTTTCTACATGAAGCGTTTCCAGATTTCCCAGAGCTGCTAGCACCTTTTCCAACAGCAGAAAATTATGTTATATTTATGTAATTATTTTGTATATATTTATATATGTACATGTTGTCTCCCCAATAGATTAGTTCCCTAATGGAAGGGACTTTTTTTGTCTTAGTATTCCCAGGGATCAGCATAAGCTATAACACATGGTATACTTAAATACTTCTCAATTGATAGACATGTATATAAACTTCCAAAATATGGAATGGGACTTACTATATACACTCTTTACTGAAAATATTTATCTTAAATATGGGATAAAAATGCCAAGAAAATCCTCTAGCAGACAGTTCCTCACAATCACTATTGTTACCAGTACCCAAACAACTTTTCCACTTTAGACTGATTTCAGGACCCCAGACTCGTTTTTACTCCTTTTTAATGTCTCCTTTCCATAGTGAATTGTTCAACACTCCTATATCAAACCTGTTATGTTGTTCCTCCACTTACATCAGGCCTATACAACATATGGCTCTTGGGCAGCCTGCAACCCAACAAAGGATTTCAGGTGGCTGTTCCCTGACCCACAGAAACCAACCATTGTCAGTCTGTCTAACCTATCTGTGGCCTGAAGAAGTTTAGTCTATTTTAATTTTGGCTCCTACCTACTACCAAGTTGTGCAGGTCTGATTTACATCAGTGAAATCTTAGAGATAATGAAGGTGTAGGTTATTTGATGGCCCCTTTGCTATGCATTGTCTTCACCTACGAAGCATCATCATCATCCTAAAAATCCCCTCAGTCACAGAAAAACACAGAACCTTTCCAATCCATGGCTCCTATCTCACTATGATGACCCTGTTTTATGGGAGCATTATCTGTATCTATTTCCAGTCTCTGCCTAGATAAACAATCAAGGACAAGGCAGAGATGGTCATCTGTACTGAGCCTATCTCTATACTTCATCTTTTATGTACAGTCTGAGAAATAATGACATGAAGCAGGATCTATGAAGGCTTCTAGGCAAGATGAAGTCCTAGATCTCATTAGAATATCCCTCCATTCCTAGAGAATCCTTCGTTTCCTCTCAAACCTGAGGTTTTCTGAATCTTACTGTTCAAAGTTAAATGCCAAAGATCAATAGTCTCAGTGCATGAATGTTGTGGCTAAACACGTTCATTGAACGTCCTAAGTCACACATGCAGCAGACAGACTAGGGTGTTTGTAATTCCATGTCATATGGTCTTTAATTGTTGACCCTGATTGAACCACTTTTTGTCTATAGCTTGGTTCCTATTAGCCCAATCTTTGTCTCATTCTCCCTTACCCCTTCTTTCTACCAAATCATATCCTCTCCATTCCTTCTAAACTTAAAAAAAAAATACCATTCCTTTCATCAAACGGAAAGTTTCCCTTGGACAGGGACTGTATCTCCCCCATAAGACTAACTGAGAATCCAAAGACCATAGGATCATAGGGTTTTTAATTAAAGGGACCTTAGAGGTCATCCAATCCAACAATCTTATTTTACAGATATTTAAACTGAGGCCCTTGCTGTGTTTCAGCCTCAGATATGCTACTTAACTCCCTGTGTGATCTTAATTTTTCTGAGATTCAGTCACCGCTTTTTTTTTTTTAACAGAGAGTTGCACTCTACGATCCAGGGTGCTCTGCATCAAATTGATAAGCAGCCTGTGTGCAAAGACCAGTAACTCTCTTCCTCTGTATTTTCTGTCTGGACCATTGAACCACATACTGTAAATAACAGTTGCTTAATACATGTTGCCAGTCAGCTCCTACATCTGCCCATTTGAAGGCCTTTTCAGTACAGAGCCTGAACTCTCTCCTACCATGAAGCTTTTTCTGTTCCTTCTCAACTGTGTATTCTGTATTTATTTTATATTTACTTTGTATATAATTATCTACGAACATATTATATGCACTTCTCTGATACAATGTAAGTTCTTTGAGGGCAAGAACGTTTTCATTTTTTTTTTATTTTGTGTTCTCAATACCAAGCTCAATGCCTGGCACATAGTAGGTGCTTACTAAATGTTTATTGTCTGAATAATTGCATCTATCCCTCAGATTTTTCCCCTAAACCCAGCCCATTCCTAATCCCTCTTGAGCCTCCTCACTGGTGTAGAGGAAAGGGGAAATCCTGAAGGCAATCTGTGGGGACTTAAAATTTACCCAAAGACCAAATACTGAATGGATGTGTGAATACATACGTGGATAGAATGAAGCCACATTTGGACATTATATCTTAGAAACGATATTAATAAGCTGGAGAGCTGCTAGAGGAGAGCAATGAGAATGGGAAGGGTCTTAAGGCCAAACCACGTGAGGGTCTAGAATTGAGGATGTGGGAAAGTTTAGCTTGGAAAAGCATGGAAAGCTACCATTAAATATTTGAAGGGCTGTGCATGAAAAACGGATTAGACTTGTTCTACTTGGTTCAAAAGATTAAACTAGGAACAGAAGGGAGGGAAGTGGCCAAGAGCAAGTTTGGGCTTGATATAGAGAAAAGCTCCATGACAATCAGAGCTGTCCAAAAGTGAAATGCACTTTTGCAGTGGCAGTGGGTTTCCCCCTCATTGTAAGTGTTCAGACAGAAACCAGATGACTACTTGTAAGGTCTGCTAGAGAAAAAGATTCCTATTCAGGCATGAGTTAGAATAGATGGCCTCTGAAGTCCCTGCTGATTCAGGGAACAAGTCAAGAGCAAATGTTTGGGCAAAAAAGATGAATCCTGTATACCCCAGGCCTGGTCCCAGCATTAGCCCCCAGTGCCGGACTGGGCTGCCCTTAGCCTCCCACACATCTGTTGTTCTGGCCCTAATGCTGTCCTTCATCATGCTAGCTACCTAAGTGGTGTCTTTCTTTTTTTTCAATTAGAATCTAAAGAGAGAAGGCAAGAATGAAGACTATGCTGGGTTAATCCTTGGGAACATCCTTTTTGTTTGCCAGCCCCTCCCTCTCCTTGGTACCAAACCCCTTCCCCAAGAGCTAAGCCTCCTCTTTCGCCTTCTCCAGACTCTCAAGCCTACCTACTCACAGTCTTACACTTTGTCTTGTTCTCCATCACCCTCTTTCAAGTCTCGAAAGCTGCTTATTCACACAGAGGTATCAATGATCATTATAACCACACACCATAGAATTTACATGGGAGTAGGAAGCAATGCCTTATCTCAAAGAAATGAAGCACTAATGGTGGGATTTCAGGGATAGGGGCACTCTGGTACCCCTTAAATACCACTCCAAATCAAGTTGACATAGTTCTAGTCAAGACAAGATGTGCGCAATGAAAATTTTTCCATATATTCAAAAGGCCAGCTTTTACTTCAGGCATCTGAACCAAGGGATAGTAATACTCTCATAAAAATGTTAGACCTGGAAGTTACTTTAAGAACACAACATTAGACAGACTAGTACAGTGGATAGGGTACATCGATTCAGGATGACCTGCTTTCAGATGCCGCCTCTGCTACTGCCTGTGTGGCCTTGGGGCAAGTCATTTAACTTCCCTGGGCCTCAGTTTCCTCAGCTATAAAATGAAGGGGTTGGACTAGATGGTGTCAGTGGTCTCGTCAAGATTTAGATCTAAAATCCCGTGATAAACATAGGCTGTCAGAAGTAAAAGGGACCTTAGATAAATCACCCAGTCTAGCCTTTTAATTTTATAATGATGAAACTGACACTAAAAAGGATGCCAGAGAAATGCCTTCAAATCACCCAGCAAATTAGGGGCAGAGCCTGGTACTAGAACCCAAGTGGACAAGATGAAACAGTGTGATAACTCCTTGCATTTACATAGTGTTTTAATTTACCAAAAAATAATTTACAAACATTGTCTCATTTGATCCTCACAACAACCCTGTGAGGTGAGTAGATTAAGCATTATTTTACAAGGGAGAAACCAAGGGAAGTAACTTGGCTAATGTACACAGATTAGGAATAGAGTCAAGGGCTGGAACCCAGATGGCTATATACACCAATAAAAGCCTAGGGTGGCAGTTCTGTTTCTCAGCATGAGATGGGTCTGTATGATGCAAAATAATGTGTGTTATTGAGAAGAGTCTCTCTCTCTCTAGCACTGGAGATTTTGTGGTAGCTTCAGGGAAATGGATAAGTAAAGAGACTGGTTCAGTGGGTTTCCAATTAGCCACTTGTTCAGGAGAAGTGAAACTTTCAATGAATTCAATTAGTTGAGTGATAGAGATTTCCCACTCCTAGGTTGGGGGATTAGTATCAAAATCAGAGAAACAGGCATTTCCAGAGTGACCTTCCCATGGCCTTGTTAGCTAGGCCACACTGGAGAACTCACCACGAAGAGAAAACTTTCTTTATGGGAGCTATCCAATTTCTCCAGTGGGCCATCTCCTTTAATCCTGACTCCCTCTCTGGGCTTGGAGTCAGAAAAGTTACCTCTGAGAGACCAGAGGGAAGAGACCAGTCATTCACATCCCTTATGGAGACCTCACTTCCCCTCCTCCCATCTAGTGGCTTATGCTTTAGCCCACCTGCTCTGATCTTCAGTATAAAGACCAGGTTCCCTCCCCTCACTCCTGCCAACAAAAAGACTGAGATCATAGGGGCAGCTAGGTGGCGCAGTGGATAGAGCACCAGCCTTGAAGTCAGGAGGACCTGAGTTCAAATCCGGCCTCAGACCAAACACTTGATACTTACTAGCTGTGTGACCCTGGGCAAGTCACTTAACCCCAATTGCCCAAAAGAAGAAGAAGAAGAAGTGTACAAGACTGAGCTCATAATGTCTTGGCAAGGGCCATAAATTCAGAGTCAGAGATCTGACTTCAAGTACTGACTTAGGTGGGTCCCTCCCATCCACTGGACTTCGGTTTCCTCAACTAGAAAACAGAAAGATTAGTTAAATAATCTCTAAGGTCCCATGCAAATCTAACATTCTAAATTCCAAGATCTTTTCCATTTCTAATATCTTATGTGCAAGGTTCTTTTCAGCTCTGAAATTATATAATTCCACAACTTATTGTATCTCTAAAGCCTAGTCTAAGGCTAAGCTTAGAAGTCAAGAATCTCTGAGGTGAAAGAAACTTCAGAGGTCATCTAGATCAACTTTACCTAAACCAGAACACCCTTCTACCCTGAATAGGAGCATCTCGCCTCTCCTCTGCAGGCTTCAGAGATGGTAACTGGTTCCACTTTGGGCCAACTTCAAGTGCTAGGAAATTCTTCATTCACTTAAACCCAAGTCTCTCTCTGCAACTTCCATCCATGGTTATTCATTCCTACCAAGCCGATCAAGGTGCTTGGTAAATTCTTACCATTTTTTTCATGACCCTATCATGCCAGAATTAGGCCTATTGTCCATCATCCTTCCCCCCAGAGATGAGCCAGGCTTAAGAGTCCTGAGCTATCTCCTTTCTGGGCAGCAACTGTGTGGCGGGAAGAATGATGGTCAAGGGGTCAGAGACTCAAATACTGCCTGGGTGGCTCTGGGCAAGCCATTTAACTTCTCGAAGCCTCACCTCAATTAATTCACCTGTAAAATCAGATAATAATTGTACTCCCTACCTCACAAGTTGTTGTGAGAAAAGTGCTTTTGAGATATTATTTATTATTAATCCCTGTTTCGCATCTTCCTAGCCATGATACCTTTATGGACTTCAACTTCCCAATCTAGAAAATGGGTATGACAATTCTCTGCTCTGTGCAGCTAATCTATAGGGTTATTGTAAGGATCAGATGAGATAACATATGTGAAATTGTCTTGAAAACTCATGCATTATTCAAGGTATTTTCAGTCTTCTATACACACACACACACACACACACACATATACACACACACACACACAAACACATACATATTTCATCTTTCCTTTCCAGGAGGAAAACATCTAATAAATACCTTCTCACCAAGGTAAGTGATCTTGAAAAAAATCACCTAACTCTCTTGGATTCAGTTTTCTTATCCATAAGAGATACTAATAATACTTGTACTACCTATCTTATAAGGTTTTTGTGAGGAAATTGCTTTGTAAAATGGAAAGTGCTATAAAAATATTGTTATTGTTGTTCTCATTAAGACCCCTTATGAAAACCCAGAAAGGAAAGAGCTTAGTGAAAAAGTTCAAAGACAAAAATCAATGCAGCTAAAAATAAAAACAAAATAGGTAACTGGAATGGGGGGGAATCTTTGTAGCGATTTTCTGTAATAAAGGTCTCCTTTCTAAGACATATAAAGAAATTGATTCAAGTTTATAAGAATAAGAATCACTCTCCAAATAACAAGTGGCCAAAGGACATTGAAAAGGCAGCTATCTAAAGAAGAAATCCAAGCTATGAATAGTCATATTGAAAAAAAAATAATCCATATCAAAAATAATTAACTAAATGTAAATCAAAGAAAGTCTGAGGTCCTACCCCAGTCATCAGACTGGTAAAGTTGACCCAAAAAAAGGAAAATGATAAACGTTGAAGAGGCTATGTGAAAAACAGGCTCATTAATGCACTATTAGTGGAACTATGCAATTGGTACAATAATTCTAGAAAGCAGTTTGGAATTATACCCAAAAAATCACTAAACAATATATACTCTTTGAACTACCCCTACCAGGCATAAACTGCAAAAAGATCAAAGAAAAAAGGAAAGGATCACATGTATGAGAATATTTATAGCTGCACTTATTTTGTAGCAAGGAACTGGAAACAAAGTGGATATTCATTCATCAATTAGGAAATAACTGAACCAATTATGATATATGAAAGCAATGAAATGCTATTGTGTTGTAAGAAATAATGAAAAAGTTTCAGAGAAACCTGGGAAGACTTGTATGAACTGATACAGAGTAAAGTGAGTGGAAAGAGAATAATTATAAAATAACAAACAATTTTGAAAGGCTTAAAAACTCTGATCAATGCAATGACCAATCACAATTCCAGAGGACTGATAATGAATCAATCCTATCCACCCCCTGATGGAGAGGTGATGGATGAATTCAGGGTACAGAATAAAACACATTTTTTCAGATATACACAATGTACAGATTTGTTTTGTTTGACTGTATTTGTTACAATAGTTTTTTTTCTTTTTTCTTTTCTTTTTTTTTAATGGCAGGAGAAATGAGAGAGAGAAAACTAGACTTTTGTTCATCAAAAAAAAAAAATAGCTAGGAAAAGGATTTGAGCCATAATGGTATTTAAAGCACTATGATCACCAGATCAACATGGGTAAATCAGAGAGGTTTAGAGGAAAAATACCATTCACCTCACATTGCATAGAAAAGTGACAGAAGGAAAATAGTACAAATAGGGCCAGGCACATGGTGGTATGTACACACCTGTTTCTAGGGTCAAGAAGGCAGTGGAGGAGCTGCAGTTCCAAGTGAGCAGGAGACAAGCAGGAAGCAACTTTGAAAAGATAATTTTATTAGCCTCAGCTGAAGACCCAGGACCTCTTGGGAAATCCAGGGCCAGAGATGAGTACATACTGTCAGGGTCAGCTGCTCCCTCTTCCTGTC
The DNA here is from genome assembly GCF_900497805.2 of Vombatus ursinus. Lineage (NCBI taxonomy): Eukaryota > Metazoa > Chordata > Mammalia > Diprotodontia > Vombatidae > Vombatus > Vombatus ursinus. Next base: position 11,382,813 of record NW_020954564.1, on the reverse strand, counting down.
CATGGTAACTATCACCAACAATCCCCCAGAAATCCACAATGCAAACACACTAGACTGGACATGAGGGCCATGAAAAGATCCCACTTTGCCCCCTTTCTCCAGCAACCCCACCTCATATCTGAGGTCAATGGCATTTCCCTGGGCCCTGAGCTCATGGAAGAGTCCTTCCCTAGATGAGCAAAGTTCTCTGAGTGACTCATTTGGAGAGGACAGAGGAAATCAGTGCTTTAGAAAACCACATTAGGTTCTGGGGGTTCCAGAAAGCCAGTCAATATTCAGGAATGTCTATCAGAAACCAAAGTTCTAGAGGACTATTCAAGAAATCCAACACTCTGGAACACTAGCTAGGAGTGCAGTGCTCCAGAACATCTGGGAAAGCCAACTAAGGATCCAACACTCTGGAACATGAAACCAAGAACCCAAATTCCAGATCGCAGAACAGGAACCACAGACAGCCTTCTGGAATACCAATGCTTCTCTCACAGTTCAGTAGATGGCCTCTTTACCTTCTGCTTGTCCACTTGGTCTGGGTCAGGCACATGGAATGAGACATAAGGACATGTTTTGACGTTGAGACAAACTAGTTTCTGCAACGTGGCTGTCTTGACAATATTGAAGCCTGTCTCACCACCAAATGTGCTTGGCTTCCAATACTCAGGAGAGCATATGGGGTTCCCCAAGAGCCCTTTGAGGGAGAAGGGGGCCCCAATCTCCACCATGCTCTCCCCAAAGATAGAATTAGGCAGAGATTTCTCTAGAAGCAAGCCTGGGTAGAACTCCAAGGCATCGATGTCTCCATATAGCTCCTCCAGCTCTGCTGAATTCTGCTTCTCTCCTACAAAGAGGGAAGGAGGAAACAGATCAGATCAGTTCCTCCCCATATCTTAGAAATAAAAAGGCATATGCCCAGGGCAACATTGGGAAGTAACCTTCCCTATACACCCTTAGAGGCAGTGTGGTCTATGAGAAAGAACAATAGACTTGGGATCAGACAATTTGGTGGAGTAGTGAGTAGTGTCAGACCTAGAGTCAAAGTCCTGAATTCTACCTCAGATATGTAGTAGCTGTAGGAATCTGATCATTTAACCACTCTCAGTCTATTTCCTCATCTGTATAATGAAAATAATCACAGCACCTGCTTCACAGAGTTTCAGGGGTCAAGTGAGATGATAAGTATTGAGTACTTTGTAAACCTTGAAGTGCTTTATAAGTCTAAAATATTATCATCATTGTCACCATCATCTTAGATTTTTCACTTCTGGGCCATGTAATATTGGGCAGGACACTCAATATAGAGGTAGCATGCCATAGTGGCTTAGAGTCAGGAAGACCTGGGTTCAAATCCTACTTCAGACATTCACTAACTGTAACTCTGGGCAAGTCATCTAACCTCTATGTGCCTTAATTTCCTCATCTATAAAATAAGGGAGTTGGATTCAGTGGCATCTAAGGACCCTTCCAGCTCTAAATCTGTGACTCTATGAGCCTGTGATCTGTATATGAGCCTTAGTTTCTTCTTCTGAAAAATAAGGACAACATCAACCCTCCCTTTAACACAAGAGTATTAGGCTAGGCCCAAATGTGATTTTTGGTGGGAAAACTCACTATGGGCAACAGATAACATGAACTAAGAAATGCATATTTTCAGGAAAGATTAAAATTTAAAATACACAGGAAGTCCTTCAGATCTATTATCTAACAAATGTATCAATAGTTAGAAATTTAATCTCTATAAATGAATTTGAATCTAAGTCTACTACATAGAGAATTGGAGCTAGCCAGGTGCTAAGAGAGACAAAAGAGAAAGTACAGAGAAAAGGATGACAAGGACGGTAATTATCTATGTTTCGTGCTAGCCCAGTCCATCAAGGACCAACAAAGTTGAATTGGGCTCATAGCCCAATTCATTGGCCCACTCCAATATCAGGTCATTCATTAAATGGCTACATAAGATTGTATAAAATGCTTAAATCATCAAACATCCAAGCTACTCTGAGTCTCCAGGGCCTTGACTTGACTCAAGGAGAAGCCAAGAGAAGACGGTCATAGGAGGTAAATGGATATGAAAGTTCTTGGGAAAGTATAAGGCATCATATAAGTGTAGAGCCTCCCCCGTTTGGAGCTCAAGTGTCATTCCTGGTGACCATGTAGAAATTTAGAGTAAGTCATATCTAACAACATCACTGGGTTAAGGCCCTGTTATTGAATGCTGATACAGAATTCCATGGATATACAAAAAAAATGGATATACTGCCCATTTGAAGGAAGGACAACTTGGAGCTGTCTAGAGGATCAGGTAGGGGGTACCTGGAATACAGCCTCCTCCTTATGTATCTTATTTCCTTAGGTACAGAGCCTTGTGAAAACTCCAAAGGACTGGAGACCTACAGTCACAGCAGCAGAGGTGGTATACCCTAGAAAGGCAGTTTCTGACAATAGGAAAAAGTACCTGCTTGGAGCAAGTCAACTGTCACCAGGAGAAAGAGCCAAAGCTAGGGTGGCACCAAGGCAGGAATCAGTATCAGAGAGATCACAAATACCAAGCTCAGTGGATTGATGTGAATAGGTTAACGTAAGTGAAATGTAACATGGCTAATTAGCAATCTGGCAAAAACTGTCCTAGGTCTCAGTGGGGCTTGAATAATATTAGACTCCCACATGAGCTTCTGAACTCTGTTCTGGTCATTCTACAGTGTTCACTTATGATTCTCTTGTGTTCATCATGACTTTGTTCAAATAGGAAGAAATTGCCTATTCTATTCCCAATTCATGTTTGTACTTTCAGTACCTCTTTTACTTCTGTCCCCTTTTGGGGGAAGGAATCGTAGGCGACAGCCCAAAACAGACATGTCTGAGAAGTAGCCAGGGTGAAGGTAATGAGAAACTGAACATGAGTGGGGTGGAACCCAATATTCTGAGGAACAGCCAGGCTTCCCTAGCAATGAATCAGGCATACAAGCAGATGGTTAGATTACAGAACAGGGAAAGCCAGGTACCCTGAGATTCTGTGAGTCCTAGTAGTGGTTGCCTGTAGCCTCCACGCCAGACAAATGGAACAGATTATTAATGCTAGTAGTAGTGGTGGTGGTGGTGGTGGTGGTGGTAGTAATAGTAGTAGTATGCCTCCCCTCAAGTCTTCCTTGGGAGGCTTTGTTGTGTTTGAAGGTGACCCTGGGGATGCAAAGGCCAAGCCCCTAAGACACAAGTGTTTGTAGGTCCTACACCAAGTTGAAAAGGCTTGAATTATGTTCCCAGTAATAGACCATCCATCTATTGTCCAAGGACCAGCACCAAGTACAGGTGACCAAAATTTTGCCACAGATGCTTAGGAAGACCACACATATTAAAAGTAAAGAGGCTAGCACCTCTCCCTAACAAGAAAGGATCCTCTAAGTATTACGATTCTCAGTACTATTACTGTTAAATTTCAGCCTTATTCCCACAGCCTCCTTTTCCCTTCATCTATTCCAATGCTCAGCCCATGTCATAAACTCCCTTTCTTCTCTGGGGTCAGAGGCTGGGGGAAGCACGGTGCCACTGACCTGTGAGCTCCTGGAAGGAGGTATAGGGCTTCATGCCAAACCGTTTGCGGTATTCATTGAAGGACTGCAGCCTCAGCTCCCGTGACTCCTTAATGGTGCTCACAGCCACATATAACACATGATCGTTGATGTTCCTGACCCCACCAATCTAGGGAAGAAGAGGCACAACCATGTCACAGCCAGAGAGTAGGAGCCATGTCCAAGCATTTAAAAAAAAAAGATCTCTGATTTATGATTTTGGTTCATTAAAACTATGGGTTAGTGAATAAGGTACAATGATACCTATTTATTCCTATATATAGGAGTACTCATAAGATCTAGAACTAGAAGGAACCTTAGGGATCATCTAATCTGATTTTGATAGCTAGGTGGCACAGTCAATAGTGTGCCAGGCCTGGAATCAGGAAGACCTGAGTTCAAATCCGGCCTCAGATACTTACTAGCTGTGTGACCCTGGGCAAGTCACTTCACCCTGTCTACTTCAGTTCCTCATCTGTAAAATGAGCTGGAGAAGGAAATAGCAAACCACTGTAGTATCTTTGCCAAGAAAACCCCAAATGGGGTCACAAAGAGTCAAATATGGTTGAAATGACTCAACAACGACAGCCTGACCTCCTTCTCCCCTTTCTACACATGGAAAACAGATCCAGAACAGTTAAGGGACTTGCCCAATATCAGCTGAAAACGGTAGAGACAGGACTTAAAAACCTGAGTTTTCTGACTCCTCTTTAGACTATTTTCCCACTTCACACTGTCTATAAGGAATAAATTCATCAGGTGAAAAGTGTCAGAGGTTTTCCTACAGAAAACTGTCTTTCCCTGTTTTTTAAAAGCACAGGTGAATGGGAGAGCATCCCCTTTTTCCAGTTACCTGTACCTGCAGGGAGCCTAGCTATTGGGACTGTAAAGCCAGAAGGCAGAAACCACCAGCTACATCCACCTGGTGGCAGCTTTTTAACCACAGGAGAAATAGCCAGGATCCCATAAAGGCAGCTGGGTGGCACAGTGGCCAGGAGTCAGGAAGACCTGAGTTTAAATCTGGCTCAGAAACTTAGCTGGGTAACCCTGGGCAAATAACTTAATACTGTTTGTCTCAGTTTCCTCATCTGTAAAATGAGCTGGAGAAGGAAATGGCAAACCATTCCAGTATCTTTGCCAAGAAAACCCCAAATGTGGTCATGTAGAGTCAGACAGGACTGAACAACAACAATAAATGCCATAGGACTGAAGATCATGTGCTTAGATCTGGGGGACTTAAGAGGTCATCTAATTCAGCCTTTTCATTCTTACAGAGAAGTAAACTGAGGCTCAGAGGGAGGTAGCTTGCCCAGAATCACACAAGTAATAAGTGATAAGGCTGGGATTTGAATCTAGGTAATAATAATAATAATAGCTAGCATTTATATAGTATCTTAAGGTTTGCAAAAACACCTCACAAATATTATCTGATTTGATCATCACAACAACTCTGGGAGGTAGGTGCTATTATGATCACTATTTTACACCTGGGGAAACTGAGGTAGACAGAAGTTAAGTGACTTGCTCTCAGGATCACACACCTAGTATCCACATTTGAACTCAAATCTTCCTGACTCCACATCCAGCAATCTATTCACTGCATCACCAAATCTACCATACACTCCACTCTAGTGTTACAATAATTTGTTAATATTATAATTTGGGCAATTTCTGGGGGAGAAATAATAGAATTTATATTTGGACCAATATACTGCTTTGTGACCTGTAGCATACAAATCACTTTCACGTATGTTATCTCTATCTCTCTCACAGGATTGCTACAAAGAAAGCAACAGATAAACCCTAAAGTCATATAAAATGGGGGCTATTATTACTTCACTTAACCTTCATTTTTGTTATGTTTGTTCTTTCCTTTTACACAAATAATGAAACTGAGGTTCAGAGAGGGAAAACCTAAGGACTCCAACCCAGATTTCATAGGATGATAGTATTTAAGAGCTAGAGAGCATTTAAGAGGTTGCTTCAGGGGCAACTAGGTGTTGCAGTGGATAGAGCACTGGCCCTGGAGTCAGGAGGACCTGAGTTCAAATCCAGCCTCAGATACAACACTTATTAGCTGTATGACCTTAGGCAAGTCACTTACCCCCAACTGCCTCACCAAAAAAGAAAAAAAAAAACACCTCACCCAAAGACCTTCCTTTGACAGACAAGGCTCTGGGCCCCTGAGAGTGACCTGCCCAAGGACACTTAAGTAGTAAGCTGGGATTTGAACCCACATCCTCTCACTCCAAATTCAATACCTTTTCTACACTACCATTTTTCAGGGTATGTCTGCATATTTTTGTTTCCTGTTGCAGGATTTCATTTTAAGAGTATTTTGTTTATTTGGAGCAATATCATGATACCACTGCACTACAAACTAATAAATATTGCTGCTGATGGCATTGTAATCACTACAGAGCAATCCTCTCTATGTTCCTCTACATGTACCTTTTTTGTGTTGCTTTGTTTTTTGCTAGGCAATGGGGTTAAGAGACTTGCCCAGGGTCACACAGCTACTAAGTGTCAAGTATCTGAGGCTAGATTTGAACTCAGGTCCTCCTGACTCCAGGGCCAGTGCACCACCTAAATGCCTCTACATGTACCTTTTTTTTTTACACTAGGCCTGTGATTGTATTGGTATAAAGAACTCCCAATGAGAAAATTCCCTCTACCAACATAGATCAGACCCTACTCTACAACTTACTATTGCCCGGGAGCACTGAGAGGTTCAGTGCCTTGCCCAGGGTCATACAGCCAGTGGGTGTTAGGTAAGGGACTTGAACCCAGGTCTACCGGACTCTAAAAGTCACCTGTCAAGTCACTACACCACAGCTGCCTGTCCTATGGGAACCATAAATGTGTTCTGAATTTACTGGCTTCTAGGGATTTCATCTACAGTTGGGATCTGCTGCCACCTGGTGGTTAAGCCTGGCAGCACCTGGTTTAGGGTTTTACATAACCAACAGCTAGCTAATCTTCCCACACTTAGTAAATCAATCAATCAACCAACCAACAATGATTATAGTTATCATCTATATAGTGCTTTATGGTGTGCAAAGTGCTTTACATATGTTAACTCATTTTAGCTGCACAACAATTCTGTGAGGTAAGTGAAATGTATTACCCCCACTTTAGAGAGGAAACTGAGGCTGATCTAGGTTGTGACTTGCCCAGCATGACATAGGTAGCAAGACTCTGAGGCAGAATTTGAACTCATATCTTCCTGACTCTAAATCCAACGCTTTATCCACTGCACAACCCAGCTGTCACTAACAAGCTTTGGTAGTATAGTGAATAGATTGATGGACTTGGAATGAGAAGGACCTGAATTTGATTCATGCCTCAGATACTTGCTTCAGCAAGTCACTTAAACTCTCTCTCAGCCTCAGTTTTCTCATCTGTAACATGGGGGCCATAAATTTGTTGTTCAATCGCGTCCAATTCTTCATGATCCCATTTGGGATTTCCTTAGCAAAGATATTGGAGTGGATTGCCATTTCCTTCTCCAGCTCATTTTAGAGATGAGGAAACTGAGGCAAACAGGGTTAAGTAATTTTCCCAGGGTCACATAACTACTAAGTGTCTGAGGCCAGATTTGAACTCAGGAAGATGAGTCTTCCTGACTCCAGTCCTGGCATTTTATCCACTGTGCTACCGAGCGGCCCTGAGTGATAAACAGCACCCACCTAACAGAGCTGTTGTGAGGATCAAGTGAGACAGCATGGGTCAAGTGTTCTGTAGACCTTAAAGTATTATATAATTGAGAGATGGTAATAATAACGATAATAATAATAATGATATGTTACAACATGCCTGGCACTGTGTACTGGAATACAAGTACAAAGAATGAAAGAATCTGTATTCCTGAGGAGCTAACAGAATAAATGATTGCTTTCCCAGTCAACTCTGTTTTCAAAAGAAGTAAAAAAAAAGTTTCCTCATTGCAACAACAAACACTTGTATCCTGCACTGTACCTTCTTGTGACAGAGCCAGGATCCAAAGCCAAGCCTTCTGAACCCACTGCCATTGCTTTTTCCATCGCTGCCTCATTTTGGTAATGGCAGAGGTGGGATGGGAGAGTGGGAATGGGGGGGGGGGTCAGCCCTGTCCTGGGACCTACCTGGCCTGCCCTCTGTCGGGAGAAGGCTTCCACCAGGGCTTCCACACCATAGTCCAAAAGCATGGAGGTGTTGAACACAAACTGCTCATAGCTGTATTCCTGTTGTCCCACCACAAAGGAGTCAGGCATGAGAGGGTGCCAGTGGTAGAGATGGTTAAACTCCACAGAGATGCGGTTTTGATACTGAAACTGGACTCCAAAAAGCATTTCTGGGTCAAACTTCAACTTCAAGAAGTAGCCACTGAGGTGCTGCACGTAATCCTCAATGACGATCTTGATAGTCTCCCCTAGAGGGATTGATCAGGACAGAAGGGTCAGAGGACAGAGAGGCAACAGGCCATGGCTCATGCCTCCCTTTCTTGACCTGAGCTAGGTCACGAATGAGGCAGTGTCCAGAGAGGCAAAGTAATGTCATACAAAGACTACCAGATTTGGGGGGTCAGACAACCTGAGCTCATATCCTTGGTCTGCTACTTACTACCTCTGGGACTTTGGGTAAATTCCTTGACAGTCAGGCCTCAATGTTCTTATCTGTAAAATGAGAGGGTTGGACTAGATAATCTCTGAAATCTCAAATCTGGGATCCTATCTGGGGACTCCAGACCCTCCTGACCCCTCAAATTCCCTAAAGGCTCAAAAGGCAGATTCTTCAAGGGTCTCAGGTGCCATTACACAAGGGAAAACCAACCCGCTAGTCTCAGAAAAGGCAAAGCACTTTTTTAGCTGATAAGGAAGTTGAGATGAAATGATGGCCTCAAGCATGTAGGTAGAATTAAAGAATGTTACAGCTGCATTGCACCTAATCTAATGTTCAAATTTTGAAAATGACAGGTCATTGAGATCCATAGAGGTTATGGGATTTGCCAAAGGTGATACAAGAAATAAGTAGAATAGATGCAGATTTTTACATTGATTTTGTTTTTCTTATTTTTAATTTTTCAGTAATGGGGTAGAAAGGTCAATGGAGAAAAAGGAAACATTTGTTAATTGAAATATAAAGTACAATATAGAAATAAGTATCATAAGATTCAAATCCAGGTCCCCTGTAAAGTCCAGCATTCTTTCCATGACATTATACTATCTACTTAATATCTATTCACTCTTTCAGCCAAACACAGAAGAAACTCTTAGTGCCCCAGAATGAGTGCTGAGAATCTTAATCACAGGTTTCTCTCTATCCAATTTGCTGAATGACCTTTAGCCAGTTATTTGACGTCTCTGATCCCTAAGTACTATTACCAATGAAATACAACTGACTATCCTGACACACAGAGACCTTAGCTGGAGGAGAAAAAGATGAGAAGGGGGTGAGGTAGATGGGCATATGACTGCTAGAGATCACTCAACTCTTGCTTGTCCATTTATCTTGCATCTTTTACTCTCCTGGATTTTTCCTGTCTCTCCTCCAAATCCCTGGTGAATTATACTAATTCTAGTTGAGACAAGTCCCCATCCTATAACTTCCCCCTAGAGAAGCCTATCTGTTCAAGAGGACAGGAACTGATGAGTCAGAGGGAAAGGAGGGAAAGAGAGGGTCACCAGAGTAATGGCAGGGAGGGACCCTTCAGGCTGGCTAAGCAGGAAATGGTCTGACATTCAGGCTACAGTGGCCCCAACCCCAGGAATACCCAGTCCCTGAATCATCCCTGCTCTAACCAACAAAGAAGCAGGCAGGTGGGAAACATTCAAAAAAAACTCAGGTAAGGCGCTCTTCGTTGGAGGGCCTCACACAATCTGCTACACAGCCTGGGAGAAAGGAAGGAATTCCTCACCAGGGCCTTCCCCTCTCCTGGCAGGGGTGGTTTGTGGGGACACAGAAGCCTCTCCCAGCCAGAGTGGTGGATTGAGAAGTGATGTGAACTTGGAAGAGCTTATTAAATTTGAGTATAAAAACCTCACACTCACCAGCTATGATAGATAGCTTAAGGTTAATTTGTACCTGATAGGATTTTTTTTTCATTTTCATCTACAACAATTTATTTCAAACGTCCAACATGCTCCTTTATATATCAATGGCAATTGATGTTTCACAAATTTTAGTGAACTTGTGATTATATCCTTCAATCATAAAATAAATTAATATAAAATTCAAACTACTAAGTGTGAGTACCAGCACTGGGAAGCTTCTGAATGTATAAAGTACTTGTCCTATTCATGCCTTTGTCCTCTGATTTATGATTGTGCCCACTTTCTAACTACTCTGTGCATATTTTCTATGTATCTAGTTATTTTCATGTTATCTCTCCCATTAGATTAGGAGCTCCTTGAGGGACATGTTTTTGTCTTTCTGCTCCCTTTGGTACAATGCTGAGCATATAGTTGACATTTGATAAATCTTTATGACCAGCTAACTTGTAATTAAAAGTTATGAGAATCTACATGTATTCAGCTAATGTAATCACTAAAGAAGATTATTAGTTCAATAAATGTACTAATTAGTTAGAAGAAGGAAAGCTAGAGTAATGGATTTAATTCACTTCCTTATCTATAGTGAGCTGGACTCCCCTGTGGAAAGAATGCAATGGTAGACAAGAGAGAACCTTGTTAACAAGAACTTTGAATTTCCCTAGAGGAATAGGAACAACTAGGATCCTAAGCCCTTCCACACTACATCCCCTGGCCTAGCCTCCTAGAAGCAGACCTGGCTAACACAGGATAGTGGGGGAAAGGAATGAGCTTTATATAATAGTTATCATATATGCCGCATTTTAAGGTTTTTCAAAGCACTTTACAAATATTTTCTCATTTTATTCTCATAACAATAACCCTGGGAGGTAAATGCGATTATGATCCCCATTTTGCAGATGAGGAAAGTGAGGCAGACAGAGGTTAAGTGACTTGTCCACAGTCACACAACCAGTAAGTATCTGAGATCAGTTATGAGCTCTGGTCTTCCTGACCCCAGGTCTAGTGATATATCCACCGCACCATCTACCTAGAAGGGAGCTCCACACATAAAAAGTTAGAAAACAACCTAGAATGTCAGCACAAGAGATCTAGGCAAGTGACATCTAGCTGTTTGCCAAAGATCACATAGCTAGTGCTTGGTATATAGCCAAAACTCAACCTCAAGTCCAGTGCCTTTTGTTTTATCATGTTTCCCAATACTCCCCAATCTGCTCCCAAATGCAGGCTTTGGGGAGAGGAGCCTATGGCACTCTCTTGAGGAATCTGGACTCAGGGACAGATCTTCCACTCACCTATGAGGATGAGTCGGGTCGTCTGAAAGAGCTGCTCATCATTCCAGGTGGGGTGCTCAGCTTGCAAGAGGTCACAGACACGGTTGTGTTCCCGAAGCCAGATTGTAGCATACATCATGAGGCCTGGGAGCAGCCCAAACACCTCCTGGCCCACAGCCATCTGTTGGGTTTCAGGCACATTTGCAGGGTACTTCATGTATGCGTGAGTCTCAGCCACTGATGGCGGATACATCTCCCCATCCACCATCTACAACAGAATCATCCATGGACTTGATCACCCATGGAAGGTCAGAGCTCATCTCCTCTAGCATCCTACCTAGAACAGGAGTCTCAGGAGCAATGCTGACAAGTGGCCTTCCAACCTTCTCCACTGGCAGGGAATTCAGTTTCTCCTAAGGCAGCCAGTCCTATTGCTGGACAGTTCTGATGATTAAGAAATCTTATGCTGTGCTCAAATCTGTCTCTGTTAACTATTTAAATTTCTGTCATGATAGCCTTGAAGAGATTTGAAGTCAGTTGCAATGTAACCTCTTCATCCATCAGGCAACCCTGCCCCTGTTCCTGCCCCTGAACCCACTCCATCTCCTCATTTTGTATACTGGACTCTCAGGGGTAGTGTGGAGAGGGGTAGGGGACCATAGGATCATTGGGCATCTCCACCTCCCAGCTGAACGCTTCTCACCCAAGGCACACCCAAAGGAAAGGAAGCCCTTTGCGCCTTAGAAGACTGATCCCACCCCCATCCCATACCAAACCTTCTGCACCTCCTTCTGGCCACTCCAGGGCAGGCAAGTGCTCAGACTTTATTTCTGAGAACCCCAGAACTACCTGAAACTTCAGCTTCCCATCCTCAAAGAGGCGGAGTTGGTGCTGGCGCGCCAGGCTGTTTCCATAAATGTGGCTAAGGTCCACCTGAAGAAACCAGAGAGAGGACTCAATTAATTTGGTCAAGTTTTTCCTGCCAGTAAATTAGGACTTTGAAGGGAGGTTAAGATAAAATATAGACACTAATGCCAAGGCAAGGGATAGAGTATGAAGATACTTCCAACCAGACAGGTCAGCAGAACTCCAGGTGTGACAAGTACAAGTAGGCCAGGCAACCCCAGCTCAATGGGCAAACCACCATCCCCAGGACCCATGGCATGACAGGCCAGCCACCAGTCCCAGAGGCCCCTGTGCACAAAGCCAGTGACCAGGTTCTTGGCCCCAGCACAAGAAGCTTTGGACAGTGCCCCCTGTATGCCAGGAACAGAGTTCAACTTTAAAAGTCATGAAATAGGCTGGAAGACGAGAATAAAAAACAAAAACAAAAACAAAAAGCCCTAACCATAGAAAGCTACTATGGCATCAAGGAAGATCAAAACACAAAATCAGAAGAGGAACAAAAATGTCAAAATGCCTACATGCAAAGCCTCAAAGAGAATATGAACTGATCTCAAGCTCAAAAAGTCTACCTAGAAGAGCTCAAAAAGGATTTTTGAAATCAAATAAGAGATGTAGAAGAAAAATTGGGAAAAGAAATGAGAGTGATGCAAGAAAATCGTGAAAAAAGAGTCAACAACTTGGAAAAAGAAAACAACTCCTTAAAGAGTAGAATTGGTCAAATGGAAATACAAGTACAAAAATACACTGAAGAAAAGAACTCCTTAAAAGTAGAATTGGCAAAATGGACAAGGAAGTACAAAAGCTATGTGAAGAAAATAATTCCTTAAAAATTAGAACTGGGCAAGTGGAAGCTAATGACTCTATGAGACATCAAGAATCAATCAAACAAAAGCAAAAGAATGAAAAAAAAAGAAGAAAATGTAAAATATCTCATTGGATAAAGAACTGACTTGGAAAATGGACCCAGGGGAGATAATTTAAGAATACTGAGCTACCTGAAAGCCATGATCAAAAAAAGAGCCTGGACAGCATCTTTCAAGAAATTACCAAGGAAAACTGCTCCAATATCCTAGAACCAGAGGGTAAAATGACATTGAAAGAGATCCCAAAATGAAAAGTCCCAGGAATATTATAGCCAAATTCCAGACCTCTCAGGTCAAGGAGAAAACACTGCTAGTAGCCAGAAAGAAACAGTTCAAATATCAAGGAGTTGCAGTCAGGATTACACAGGACTTAGCAGCTTCCACATTAAAGGAGTGGAGGGCTTGAAATATGATATTCCAGAAGGCAAAGGATCTAGGATTACAACCAAGAATCAAATATTCAGCAAATTGAGCATAATCTTTCAGGGGAAAAAATGGACTTTCAATGAAATAGGAGACTTTCAAAGTATCCAAATGAAAAGACCATACAAGACTCAAGAGAAGCATAAAAAAGTAAACAGAAAGGAAAAAAAATTATGCAATAAGGTTAAACTGTTTACATCTCTATATGGGAAGATCATGTTTGTAACTCTTAAGAATTATATCTCTCTTAGGGCAGTTAGAAGGCTTATACATAGACAGAGGGTACAGATATAAGTTCACTGTGATGGGATGATAACCAGAGAAGTCTGATAGAAAGTAAGCTGCCTGAGAGCAGGGACTGGATAATTTGGTTTGGGTCTTTGGTCTTATATCTCCAGTGCCTGGCACAGGATAGATGATTGCTAAATGCTTATTGACTGACTGGAATTCTTGGATGCACAAGAGTGCATGTACACACATACAGACACACACAGGCACATACATAAACACATGAACACAGACATATACACATGCCTACATACACTGTACACATTTACACACATGCACATAGATACTCATGGATACATGCATGCACACATATAAACAGACACACATGCACACACACATACAGAAAAGTACTCTTGGGGAGAGTAAAGTCACTTTGTATTTAGAACCTTCAGTCTCATTATCATTACCAAGTCACATTTCTATAAAACTTTAGTCTACAAAGAACCCTGTCTATGACCACCTGAGGTAAATAGGCACTTTGTAAGGATTAGTGGCCCATTTTGCAGATGAAGCAACTTCTCAGACAGATAAAGTGACTTCCCTAGGGTCATATAGCTTAGATCACTGAATCTGGAGTCAGAGGCTGTTACTTCTCACCTGTGTCACCTTGGACAAATGACTTGCCCTGTATAATACTCAATTTCTTCATCTGTAAAATAAAAAAACCTAAGAGCTATTTCAGCCCTAAATATTATGATGATGGGTTAGAGCCACAACTCAAATACAGGTTGCAGGGTCACAGATTTAGACTGGAAAGGAATCTCAAAGCTCACCTAGCCTTAACTCCCTTATTTTGTAGACAGGGAAATTGAGGCCTTGAGAGGGGAGCTTAAGTCACATAAGTAGGAAGGAGCAAAGTCAGGATTCGGCCCTGGGTTTTTTGCCTCCATATTCCACACTTCCCACCACACCACAGTATCTCCCTGTCTTCTAACTCCAAAGATCTCTCCCACTCCAAAAGGGACTTTGATGATCAAGTCCATTCTTCTTGTTTTTCAGATGAGGAAACTGAGGCCTCAAGAAGAGAAATAACTTGCTCAAGGTGACAAAGTCAGATCCTTTGACTACAAATGTCAAGGTCTTTACATGAATTCATGTTATATTTAATAAATATAAAAAAAGTTGCAGGGAGAGTATCCCACTAGGGACAGCCCTGGAATGGGGGTAAACGAGGAGAGGACCTAGGAAGGACTTACCCCATGGCCCAGGGCTTTAGTGAAGCCAGGGCCCATCTTGCCAGATGTCTTGAAGAATTGATGGGTGAAGTGCTGGGCAAAGAAGGCAAACATAAGATTGGTCCCAAGAGGGTCCGGCACAAACTCATTCCGCATTAGGAAGTGTCGGGCCAGCAACTCTGGGTCTGGCAGCTGCTTCTTCCCTGTGAAGAAAGGAGTCAGGGTGGGACAGGTGAGGAGGTACATATAATCTAGCCAACCAAAGGGACATTGTTTCTCTCCCCTCAATACCTCTAGGGCCCTCCCCCCGCTACCCAACTCAATTAGGTCAGATTGGGTTAATGTACCAAAAAAAGCAAATGATCAAAAGTCTGGAAAGGTGGGTTATAATCTGTTCTGTACACTGTCTCAACTATGTTAGCTTGGGGAAGTTACTGAATATCTTGGAGTTTCAGTTTCATCTGTGATAGGATAACAATTTCTACCTTGCCTACTCCATAGGGCTGTTCCGAGACGCGATTGAGGAAATCACAAAATCTGAGAGTTAGACAGCCCCTCAGATGTCCTCTGGTCCAAATGGCTCCTAAATATGCTCAATAGCATCCTCACCAGGGGATGACCCAGGTTATACTTATAGATTGATAATGAAGGGGAAACTCACTACTTGTCAAGGCATGACCCATTTCACTTTTGACCAATTCTGAGTGTTAGGGAGTTTTTCATTATACTGAATTGAAATATACTTCTGCTATGGCAACCTTACTCCTCCCCCCCTCCACCTCACTCTTTCCAATTAGTTTTGTCCTTGTGACCAAGTAAAAATCTAATCTCCCTTTCATATGATAACCCTTCAAATTCTTGAAGAACTATGTCCTGTCCTTTCTAAATCTGCTCTTTTCCAGGCTAAATATTCCAAGTTTCTTCAACTCGTCTTCAGATGTCATGGTGTCACCATTCTGTTGGTCCTCTTTGGAAACTCTGCCAGACTGTCAATGTCCCCCTAATATACAGGACACAGAACTCAACAAAGATGGAGTTTGACCAGGGAAGAAGATAGCAAAACAACTATCTACCTCCCTTCAGACACCACATCTCTATAAATTGTGGTTTGGTGGAAAGAACTCTGGATCTGGGGTCAAAGCACCTGAGTCTGAACTCAGGCTCAGCTACTTCTTGGCCATGTGACCTTGAGAAAGTCACTTAAGCTCAGTTTCTTCATCTACAAATATAGGAATTGAACTAGATGACTTCTGAGGGCCTGTACAGCTCTAAATCCTATGACCATAATATAGCCTAAGATTGAGGAGACCCTTATCACTCACCACTGGTCCCTGGGTTGTTATCATTAAACCCCCACCCAAGCCAAAGAGTTACCTTTGACCCCCATGGGAGTGGGACAATCTTCAGGTACAGGAGCTAGTACCCGAGTATAGAAGCTCAAATTGGAGTAGGACTCCCAGCTGATGTAGCCATGTTCCGAGGTGTAGGTAGGTGGGCTGGGAATCAGGTTTGCTCGAACTTTGGGAGGAGAGGGACAGAACAATCACTTGGACACACAGGCATTCAGGCCACTGCCCTCAGGGATTCTCCATAGAAGAGGGAGACAGGACCCTTGTGGGCAGAGCACACCCAGTGGAAAGGGGAAGGGGGACAGACAGACAACCCTTGACCTCAGGAAGCTGCCCAGGCTGATAAGGAAGACAGGCCCTCCCCTCCAGGAAGAACACTGCCCAGTCTGAAGGGGAAGATAGGGAACATAAGGTCAAGAGAACCCCAAGGTTCCAGCCTAACTGGCAAAAGCTTTATCTGACATCAAACTGCCTCCAGTACTCATGTCTGCTGAGCCTTATCAGACGCTCTGAATTCCTCTAACTTAATGAGGCAGGACATCTTGGTTTGATGTTCCACAGATTAACTGGAACTCAAGGCCCAGACCCACCCCAAATTCATAATTTCCTTTAAAGCTGCTGTCCTCTGCACCAATATAGTCACTCCAGACCCAGTACTTACCCACTGACCTCCTTGGGTTAGAAGGAGTGAGGACAGTCAATTGGGGCATTCTGG
Organism: Vombatus ursinus; assembly: GCF_900497805.2. Lineage (NCBI taxonomy): Eukaryota > Metazoa > Chordata > Mammalia > Diprotodontia > Vombatidae > Vombatus > Vombatus ursinus. Next base: position 11,366,231 of record NW_020954564.1, on the reverse strand, counting down.
CTCTATTTTCTGGTAGTCTATGTCTTAAAGTCCCTTCCAGTTTTATCATTCTAATTTCTCCAATTTTAACTTTCTAATTTCTAACATGGTTTGCTCTGAGATACCTTTCAGATTAAAAACTATGATCTATATCTTAACACTTTATTTTCAAAGTTCCCTTCCAGCTCCTTTTAGGTATGAACAACAGATACTCATGGATGGAGATCTCTCCAAGGTATGACAGGGGTTGGAGCAGAGACATACCTGTAAGCACAAGCCTCATGAGAAAATCTCGTAAGAAGGTAGAGTTGATAATGTTCCAGATCCACCGACCATGGGTCAGGATGAAGTGGTAGAAGGAAGGACTGGGGCGTAGGGCTTCCCGGATTCTAGTCCATAGCTCCGCTGGCGTGGGAGGGGATAGGAGGCAGAAAGCTCATCAGACACCCTTCTCCCCAGGCTCAGAGGGATGTGGAGATGCAAGAGGGCAGGAAGGATAGGGAGTCAAGGAAGGAAGGGGAGGTGAGGCAAAGATGATAAAGGATGGGGGCACAGGGAGCAGTACTCACGGGTGGTGCAGTTGGGGCCATGGTAGCCAGTTCGTGTGCAATCACATTGGTAGCGGTTTAGGCCAAAGCGCACACAGACACCTTTATGTTGACATGGGAAATAGCAGCAGGGATTCACTGTGGGGAGATAGGATACATAATTGTTAAAAAAAAAAAAAAGCATCTCTGAGGACTCCATAAAATAGTCCCCAATCTCTTACCAGTAACCAACCCCCAGAAGACTCAGTGCCCAGGGAGTATGTCCCCCATGTTCTCTCCCCTGACAAGTGCCACAGCAGCACTCACCCCTCCTTTACACATGTACATAGGATCACATCAATTAGAGCTGAGAGGGGATATAAATGGCACCTAGTTCACCTGCCTCTTTTTATAAATAAGAAAACTGAGGCCCAGAGAAGTTACATGATTTTCCTAGCATCACAAAAATAATAAGTAGCAGGGTCAGGCTTCAAACCCAAGTCCTCTGACTCCAAATCCATTATGCCAGATTTTCCCCTGCCCTCCCCCCACTCAATGCTGGTCCTCTCTGAGAGGAATCTGCCAGGGCCCCAGCCTTCCTTCTTCCCACCTCATTAACCATCCTGACATCACCTGCTTCTCACCTACCTCTCCCCCACCACCATATATTCAGGCATCCAAACTATCTGATAAGGAACCTGGTGGAACCAATCCTGAGTAAAACCACTAATGCTTTCATCTGAGTTTTTGTGACATTGGCATTTTGTGGGTCTCTTCTTATCTGCCTGAATAATCTTTATTTTCCCTTACGGATCTTAACCTATGCCATACCCCTATCCAAGGACTATGTCATAGACCCTCCTATTCTTTCTCTAGCCATCTTCTCTTGGTGATCTTATCAGCTTCCATGGCAAAAACTCATTTTTATTCAAATGACTCTCATATCTATACATCCAAACCTCCTTTTTCTCTTGAGGGAGACAATCTGGTTGCAGCTTTACATATCCCACTTCCTGTTGGATAGTTCCAGCTGGATGTCCCATAAGCATCTCAAACTCAATGTGTTGAAGATCAGTGTTAGACCCAATCAAGATGACCACTTGAATGGAGGCAGCCTGGTTCTCTTATAAACATTCCCACAAAAATGGAAGAAATCCAATAAGAAACTACAGTGAATGACATCTTTCTCCCCAGAACTACATAAAGAATCAACCAAATAGCCTACTGGTGATAAGAAAGGGGACTGCAAGAAAAGCCAGCATCAGTGCAGACAAACAAGACAGTGACTCACCAGTGTGGCCACAGACAGACCACAGAGGTATATACCCTGCAAGGTTCTGTATTCAGAGGCAACAAAAACAGAGACTCCCACAAGGACTCCCTATGTGGAGTGGAGGGATGGAAAACCACCAACAAGTAGCTGGAGACAACCAGGAGTGGCAGTGATCAGTCCAGCCATGGCAATAGGGCTCAGACCAGAATGCCCCAAGACCAGAAGTTCCAACGTCCCCAGAACTCTGACCTGAGATACCATAAAGGGCCCTGAAAATCCAGTCATCTGAATCTCAAAGGTCCAGGGGGACCTAAACCCAAGAGGCAGAGGTCAGGCAACTAGATGACACAGTAGATAGAGTGCTGGGCCAGGAGTCATGAAGACTTGAGTTCAAATCTGGCCTCGAACACTTACTAGCTTATGTGACCTTGGGTAAGTGACTATTTGCCTCAGTTTCTTTAACTGTCAAATGGAGATTAATAATAACACCAACCTTCTAGGGTTGTTATAAGGATCAAATGTGATAGTATTTATAAAGCATTTAACACAGTGCCTAGTACATGGTATGTGCTATATAAACATTTGCTGCTATTATTGTTATTATTATTACTATTATTATTATCAGAGTTGATTCAAGTCAAGATGAAAATCAAGCAGGGTTGACCACCCTACTCAAAAGAGTACTCAAAAGAATAGCCAGAAGCAAAGCCAAGATGGCAGAGTAAAAGCAGTGACTTGTTGAGCTCTCCTTCAACCCCCTCCAAATACCTGTAAAAAATGACTGTAAACAAATTCTAGAGCAGCAGAACCCACAAAAAGACAGAGTGAAACAAATTTCCAGCCCAAGACAACCTGGATGGATGGTCAGAAAGGTATATCACACTGGGCCGGGAGAGGAACACAGTTCAGCGTGGGTGCACAGGTCACAGCGAATCTGGAGCAGGCCTCAGGGGACTGAATCACAAGCAGATGTGGCAGTTTTCAGACTTCTCAACCCACAAACACCAAAGATAACTCAGAAGGTCAGTAGGAAAGGTCTGTCAGACCTGGATGAGAGAGGATCTGTGGTCCTGGCCCCAGCCCTGGTGCAGCCCTGGGGCAGTGGCAGCAGTGCTGCTCTCAGCCCACAGATGGTGCGGCAATCAGGCAGCTGATTAGAGGGGGATTGCAGGAATCTCTTTGCTGGCACTGAGGCAACATTCTCTTTGCCTGTGCTTGGATTCTGGGTCATAGTTCTGGATGGCAGTTGTGGGGTGAGGAGGAGCACTGGTGTGGCTGAACATATGGCAGCAGTGGGAGGGAATCCTCCTCACAGTTCCAAGGCAGAAAACAGTGCTTGTGGTCACTCACAGATGAGAGCACAGGCCAGAAAAGGACTAAACACTTCGCCCTTGATGGTACCACTATGGAAGAACTGAAAATTTGCAGGTCCCTAGAAATATCTCTGAAAACATTTGCACAAAACCCCTGCAGCTTGAGACAGTACATTCCCCACACTGGAAGCAGACCCTTACCTTAACAAAGAGTTTAAAAGTCAAGTAATCAGCTGGGAACATTAGCAAATAGTGGAAAAATACTAAGACTATAGAATCTTACTTTGATGACAAAGAAGATCAAAACACACAACCAGAAGAAGAAAACAAAGTCAAAGCTCCTACATCCAAAGCCTTCAAGAAAAATATGAATCAGTTCCAAGCCATGGAATAGCTCAAAAAGGATTTTGAAAAGCAAGTAAGAGAAGTAGAGGAAAAATTGGGAAGACAAATGAGAGTGATGCAAGAAAATCATGAAAAACAAGTCAACAGCTTGCTAAAGGAGACCCAAAAAAATACTGAAGAAAATACACCTTAAAAAATAGCCTAACCCAAATGGCAAAAGAGGTCCAAAAATCCAATGAGGAGAAGAATGCCTTAAAAAGCAGAATTGGCTAAATGGAAAAGAAGGTCTAAAAGCTCAATGAAGAAAACAATTCCTTAAAAATTAGAATTGAGCAATTAGAAGCTAATGACTTTATGAGAAATCAAGAAGTTATAAAACAAAATCAAAATAATGAAAAAATAGAAGACAATGTGAAATATCTCATTGGAAACACAACTGACCTGAAAAATAAATCCAGGAGAGATAATTTAAAAATTATTGGACTACCAGAAAGCCATGATCAAAAAAAAAGTGCTTAGACATCATCTTTCAAGAAATTATCAAAGAAAACTATCCTGATATTCTTGAACCAGAGGGTAAAATAGAAATTAAAAGAATCCACCAATCACCTCCTGAAAGAGCTCTCAAAAGGAAAACTCCTAGGAATATTATAGCCAAATTCCAGAGTTCCCAGGTCAAGGTGTGGTTGCAAGCAGCCAGAAAGAAACAATTCAAGTATTGCAGAAACACAATCAGCATAACACAAGATTTAGCAGCTTCTACATTAAGGGATCAGAGGGCTTGAAATATGATATTCTGAAGGTCAAAGGAGCTAGGATTAAAACCTACCCAGCAAAACTGAGTATAATCCTTCAGGGGAAAATGGGCATTCAATGAAATAAAGGACTTTTAAGAATTCTTGATGAAAAGACAAGAACTGAATATAAAATTTTACTTTCAAATACAAGACTCAAGAGAAGCATGAAAAGGTAAATAGGAAAGAGAAATCATAAAGGACTTATTAAAGTTGAATTATTTACATTCCTACACGGAAAGATGACACTTATAACTCATGAGATTTTCTCAGTATTAGGGGAGTTGGAGGGAATGTGTATGTGTGTGTGTGTGTGCGTGTGTGTGTGTGTGTGTGTGTGTGTGTGTGTGTATGCATATATATGTATATATACAGAGAGAGAGAGAGGGCACAGGGTTAATTGAATGTGAAGGAATGATATCTAAAAAATTAAATTAAAGGGTGAGAGAGGATTGTGCTGTGAGAAGGAGAAAGGGTAAATTATCTCACATAAAAGAGGCAAAAAAAAGGTTTTACTATGGAAGGGAAGAGGGGGGAGGTGAGAGGGAATAAGTGAGTCTTACTCTCATCAGATTTGGCTTAAGGAGGGAATAGCATACACACTCAATTGGGTTTGGAAATCTATCTTACCCTACAGGAAAATAGGGGGGAAGGGAATAAGAGAGGGGAGGAAGATAGAAAGAAGGGCAGATTGGGGGAGGGGGTAATCAGAAGCAAACACTTTTGAGAAGGGACAGGGTCAAAGGAGAGAATAGAATAAACGAGGGACGGGACGGGATGGAGGGAAATATAGCTAGTTTTTCACAGCATGACTATTATGGAAGTGTTTTGCATGACTACACACATGTAACCTGTATTGAATTGCTTGCCTTTTCAATAAGGATGGATGAGGAGGGAGGAAGGGAGAGAATTTGGAACTCAAAGTTTTAAAAACAAATGTTAAAAATTGTTTTTACATGCAACTGGGAAATAAGATATACAGGCAATGGGGTATAGAAATCTATCCTGCCCTACAGGAAAATAGAAAGGGAAGGGGATAAGAGAAGGTGGCAAGGGATGATAGAAGGGAGGGCAGATTAAGGGAAGGGGTATTCAGAATGGACATTGTCTTGGAGCAGGGGGAGAGGAAAGATGGGATGGGGAGAAGGTTTGGAACTCAAAATCTTGTGGAAATGAATGTTCAAAACTAAAAATAAATTAATTAACTTTAAAAAAAAAGAATAGCAGGAAATGGATTCTGGACCTGGCACAAAGCCCCAGTTCAGAAATTGAGCTTAGAGACATAAGTAAAAACAAGAAGATATAGACTACTATAAAGAATTATGATAGATCCAGAAATATCCAAAAATCCAACCAAGGGAAAGGCAAGAATGTCAATAAGCATTTATTAAGAACCTAATATGTGCCAGACACCATGCTAAATGTTTTACATATAAAATCTTATTTGATCCTCACAATAGCCCTGTGAGGTAGGTGCTATTATTATCCTCATTTTACAGTTGAAGAAACTGAGTCAGACAGTGGTTAAGTGACTTGCCCAGGGTATCACACATACTAAGTGTCAGAAGCTGTATTTGAATTCAGGTCTTCCTGACTCTACACCTAGCCCTTTTTCCAATGTACCAGCTAGCTGAAGGAGGAAGTAGCTCCAAAGCCATTGCAAGAAGAGACTAAAAGGAAAAAAATGGATTTTCCACAAAGGTAACATGAATACCTAGAAGAAATAAAGCAAGAGATAAAAAATTAAACAAAAGGCTTCTATTTGGAGCAAAGAATTGAAAGAGTATAGATTAGAATAAATAAATAGCTTAGTTCTAAATAACTTAGAACAGAAAGTGGTAAACTTTAGTTTTTCACTAAGTAATGTACTCCCTAAAAATTAGAATTAACCAAACAGAAATCAGTGAATCCATTCAGTTATATGAAATGTCAGATCAAAATCAACAGATTGAAAAAATAAAAGAAAATGTAAAATATTTGGTATCAAAAACAAGTGAAATAGAAAAAGATCAAGCAGAGACAACCTAAGAACCACTGGACTCCCCCAAAATCCTGATTTAAAAACAAACAAACAAACCTTGAGCAATATATTTCAGGAAATTATAAATGAAAAAATTGCCAGATCTCTTAGAACCAGAGAGCAAAATAAAAGCAGAAGGAATCCACCAGAGGGGAAATGTGGGAAGGTGAGAGGGAATGAGTGAATCTTATTCTCATAGGATTTGACTTAAGGAGGGAATAACATGCACACTCAATTGGGTATGGAAATCTGTCTTACCTACAGGAAAAGTAGGGGGTGGGAAAGGGGACAAGAGAGGAGGGGGATGATAAAGAGGAGGACAGATTGGGAAAGGGGGTAATCAGAAGCAAATGCTTCTGAGAAGGGACAGTGTCAAAAGAAAAAATAGAATAAACGGGGGAGGGCAGGATAGGATTAAGGGAAATAGAGTTAGTTTTTCACAGCATGTCTACTATGGAAATGTTTTGCATAACTGCACATGTAAAACCTATATTGCGTTGCTTGCCTTTTCAATGAGGGTGGGTGGGCAGGGAGGAAGGGAGAAAATTTGGAACCCAAAGTTTTAAAAACACATGTTTAAAAAAAATGTTTTCACATGCAACTGGGAAATAAGAAATGCAGGAAATGGGGTACAGAAATGTATCCTGCCCTACAGGAAAATAGAAGGGGAAGGGGATAAGAGAAGGGGAGGAGAGATAGAAGGGAAGGCAGACTAGGAGAAGGGGTATTCAGAATGCATGACATCTTGGGGTGGGGGGAGGGGCAAGATGGGGTGAAAATTTGGAACTCAAAATCTTGTGGAAGTAAATGTTGAAAACTAAAAACAAATAGATTTATTAATAAAAAAATTTTAAAAATAAAAATAAAAATTTTTTAAAAAAAGAAAGACTCTACCAATCACCTCTTAAAAAGAATCTCCAAAATTGAAACACCCAGGAATATTATGGCCAAAATCCAGAGCCTCCATGTCAAAGAAAAAATATTGTAAGCAGCCAAATAGAGTTCCAATACAAAGAATCATAATCAGAATAATATAAGACCTGACAACTTACACTACAAATGAGAAGAGATCTTGGGATGCAATATTCCAAAAGGCAAAAATAAGGGCTTGCAGGCCAGATTAATTTATCCTGCGAAGCTAAACATAACCCTTCTTCTCACCCGCCCCACCAAAAAAAAAAAGGATCTTTAAAAGATAAGAGGACTTTCAAGCATCCCCAATGAAGAGTCCATAACTGAGTAGGAACTTTGAAATGGAAACTGAAACTCAAGGGGAACCTTGAAAAATAAACATATTTGAGGAATTAGAAGGGGCTATATGATGATGGAGGGTTAACATTCTAAAAGGAAGAGAAAAAGCAAGTGTCTCTTTGGAACATTAATATATTCAAAGCATTTTGAAGAAGAATCCTGTTCTGAGGGTTTCAGATGGGAAACAAAAAAGAAGATAAAAGGAACACATGACTATATAAAAGAGGAAGAATGGGGTGGAACTTACCATTTCTTAAGGGTATGTACAAAGTCTGTAGAGTAGAGGGTAAGGAGAATAGATGTCAGATAAATTTCACTCTTATATGAACTAGACAAACAGGAGTTGAACACACACACACACACACACACAGAGGTGTAGAAATACAACAAACTCAACAGAAAGACAGGCAAGAAAAGGAAGGGAGGAATTAAGAGGGAGGATAATAACAAGAAGGGAATAGTCATAAGCAAATCAAACTTCCTGGTCCTGAAGGAAAGATTAAAAGGAAAAAAAAAAGCAAAAAATTGGAAACTGAGGGCCTATCATTCAAGGAATTGCAAAACAAATTTTGGTATGTTAATGAAATGTACTATTACTATGTCATAAGAAATAGCAAAAGGGAATCCCAGGAAGTAGGAGCTGGTACAGAGCGAAGTGAGCAGAACCTGAAGAAAAATGTTTACAATGTTTACAATAGCAACAACATTGTAAAGAAAAACAAAAATATTGTAAGCAGCCAGAAAGGTCAAAAGACCTAAAGATTCTGATTAAAACAACAACCAACCACATCATCAAAGGATCTATGATGAAGGATGTTACTCACCTCCTAAAAGAGAGCAGCAATGAGTTCAAGGTGCAATAGAAGACATATATTTTTGGACATGCCCCTGTATGAATTTGTTTTTGCTTGATTACACTTACTTGTAACAAGTTTTTTTTTTCTTTTTTAATTAGGGTAGCAATGGTGATGTCAAAAAAAAAAAGGAAAAGAAAAGGAAAAAGAGGAGATCCATTGAAACATTTTAAAAGCACTCAGAGGAATGCAGAAGGAAGTTCCAAAGGAAGCACGGACAAACAGGACTGTTTTGAAAGTAAAGGGTTGAATTTATTATATATTTTTAAAAAGCAAGTATAAAATAGAAATTCACAATTTCATACACAATCTTCTCTTTGTGTTCTGCTTTATATATGCAGATGCTCATGTCCTTTTTTTTGTTAAAAAAAAAATAAAAATAAGACAACAATGTCATTATATTTTCCCTAAAGCCACCCTTTCTCCTAAATTTCCACTTTCTGTTGAAGGCAATATCATCCTTCCAGTCACCCAGAGTCAAAGTCTAAAAGGCATCCTCCACTCCTCACTCTCACTCACCCTCCCTATCTAATCAGTTACAAAGACCTGTCTATTCTACCTCCAGATCATCTTACAAAACATGCCCTTCTCTTGACTCATACCACAATCACCTTAGTTTCAAGCCCTCTTCAGCACTCATGTGGATTACAATAGCTTTCTCCTAATAGGTCTCCCTAAGTCTAGCCTCTGCCCCTCTCCAATCCATCTTCTTCCCAACTGCCAAATTGATATTGCAAAAGCCCAGGTCTGACCACATCACTCCATAGCTCAAGAAGTTCTGGCGGCTTTAAGATAAAATACAAATTTCTTAGACTGACAGTTGCTGCCTTTCATAATTCAGCTCCAGGGTTATTACATAGTAATCTCTTTCACAAACTCTGTATTCTAACCAAATTAGCTTTCGTGTTGTTCCTAGTAATAATATGCCATCTCTCATCTCTGTGAGATGAGACTGACCTCCATGACTAGAATTAGGTCCTAAACCTTTCAGAACCCTAGCTCCCTTCAAGGACTAATTCCAATGCTACTTTCCTCAAGAGTCCTTTCTCAATTTTCCTGGTCATTAGTCTCCTCCACCCACCCCAATCATCCTTATTGTGTATGCGTGTGTGTATGTCTTTATATTTTGTATTTCTTATATGTGAACATGCTATATTCCCTTAATACAGGAGTCTTTGACCCTTTTTGGGTCTTGTGAAACCTATCGACCCCTTCTCAAAATGTTTTTAAATGCATAAAATAAAATATATTTAATTATTACAAAGGAAACCAATTACATTGAAATACAGTTATCAAATCACTGTCAAGTTATAGGAAAATAAATTCTCATCTCTATGTCTTTTTTTGGCCACCACAAATGTATGTATAACACTCTTACTTGAAATTAAATAAGGTTTTGTGAGATAAAATTTTAAAAAGAAATAGTTATCAAAATATTTTAAAAAGAAGTTCACAAACAGCAGGTGAAAAACCCCTGTCCCAGTAGAATGACAGTGCTCTTGGGGACAAAGGGATTGTCTTGCTTTTGAATTGATATACCCAGTGCCTAGTACAGTGCGTGGAACATAACAGGTCCTTAATAAATGCCTATTCATACATCAACATTATTGTCAGAGCTTAGGGTGCTCTAAGGTTTACAAACTGCATTTCACAAAACATTCCTGAAAGGAACCTGGGGGAATAATATTAATCCTGTTTTATAGATGGGGAAAATGAAGCTCATAAAGTCCACAGTTACACAGCCAGTAAGTGAAGAAAGTCAAGTGAGGTCAATAAGCATTTATTAAGTGCCTATCCTATAACCAGGCATTGTGCTAAGCACTGGAGATACAAAGAGAAAAACAGTCCCTGCCCCCAAGGAGCCCAAAGTCTAATGGAGGAGACAACGGGCAAACAGCTACGTACAAACAAGTCAGACACAGGATAAATTGGAGATAACTTCAGAAGGAAGGCACTCGGATTAAGGAGGACTGAGAAAGGCTTCTTGCAGAAAGGTGAGCCCTAGCTGGGACATTAGCTGAGACTTGAAGGATGACAGGGAAATCAAGAGGCAGACACGAAGAGGAAGAGCATTCCAGACATGAGGAACAAGGGCCAATAAAAATGCCCAGAGTCGGGAGATGGTGTGTCTTGTGTAAGTAATAGCGAGGAAGCTGATGTCATGGATCACAGGGTATATGGTGACGGGATGTCATAAGAAGATGGGAAAGGTAGGAGACTGAATTTGAACTTGAATCTTCTGACTACAAGACCACTACACTGCTCTGAGGAAGTGTGGGTTCAAGTCTGCCACATGCTAGCTATGAGACTTGGGTTAAGTCATTTTGCTGGTTTCTTGAGTAACATAATAAGTATTATAATCATAACAAAATCAATTATGCTATATTGATTATATTATTATATTTTCTTATATAAATTATATTTGCTATAATATATTTATTATAATAATTATAATTGTAATGAGTATTATAATACCTTTCTATCTACTTTATAGGAGTATTGTGAGGCTCTAATGAAAAAAGGGATACAAAAGTACATAGAAAAGTATAAAGCACCAATAGTAATGGAATCTAGTTATCATTAATTAGAAGGCAGCTACTGCTGAAAGAAATATGGTCTCTCTCCCTGAGGAAATCTTTACCTGAACTCTTGCCCAGCTCAGCCGACGCCATCAGCATTGTGTTCACTGTGGGATCGGCTCAGAGCAGAGAATTGCTGCAGCTGGATTTAAGGTCTGAGGCCCTGGGTTTGAAGCCTGTGGAAGCTCAGGCCAGTCACTTAATCTCTTTGGGCCTCAAGGCCTTCCTCTGCAAAATGAGGGGAATGGCCTCGGCAGTATCTAAGGTCCCATCCAGCTAAGGCACCAAAAGTAAAATGCTGACAATTGACACACTGTCTACTTTCAAGGAGCTCACATTCTACTACTGATGAACAATATCCTCTGGGCCTAAAAGGGCTGGCAGATGCGACTGTAGAGACACTGTCCATGATAAAAGAAAGGTCTTGGGATATGGAAGAGGTACCATAAGACTGGAAAATGGCAAATGTCCCAATTTAAAAAAAAAAGTCAAGCTTTTATTAGGAAAGAGAATAGAGTCTGCAAACTATAGCCCAGGAAGCTTGACCTCAATTCCTGGAAAAACTCTAGAATAGACCATTCAAATGATGGTTGGCAAACACCTAGAAAGGGGAGCCAGCATGGCTGGCCACATGAATTGCTTTCCTTCTTTGACAATATTACAAAACTAGTAGATAAAGGAGACACTCTGGATATAGTTTAGCAAGATTTTGGCAAAGCTTTTGATTAAGTTCTCATACTATTCTTGCAGAAAAGATGGAATGGTGGGGAGGGAAAAGAATCAGCATTTATTAAGTGCTTAATTAGTGCTACTGCACTAAGTGCTTTGCAAATATCTAATTTGATCCTGACCACAACCCTGGGAAGTAGGTGGTATGATGATCCCTATTTTACAGATAAGGAAACTGAAGTATGTAGAGGTTAAGTGATATGTCCAGTGTCACACAACTAGTAAGTGACTGAGGCTAAATTTGGACTCAGGTCTTCCTGACTCCAGACCCAGCACACTGTGCCACCTAGCTGCCTCAGGATGAAGAGACATGAACTAAAAATGATACTTCCAGATGGATTCAGAACTGGTTGGATGACCAGGATCAAAACGTTAATTGCTAATATTTCAATGTCAACGTGGAAGGAAGTCTCCAATGGAGAGTCCCAGGGATCTGTGCTTGGCCCTATGATGCTTAACATTTTTATCAATGATTTGATAAAGGCATGGATGTTATGCTCATCAGGTCTGCAGATGACACAAAACTGGGAGGGAGAGCTAACACAATGAATAACAGAATCAGGACCCAAAAAGGACATTAACAGGCTAGTACATTGGGATGATGCATGCACACAATAAGACAAAATTCAGCAGTGATAAATATAAAGTCCTGAACCTGGGTACAAAAAATCAACTTCACAATTATAAGATGTGGGGAGGCATCAGAACAATAATGATTATTCTGAAAATGATCTGAAGGATTAGTGCAGGTTCAATACAAATCAGCATTATGACAGGACAGCCTAAAATGCTAATTGGGTGTTGGACTAGACTAAGGGGGCATGTCTTCCAGAAGTAGTGAGGCGACAGTCCCACTGTACTCTGCCTTCATCAGACCTCATCTTTAGTATTGTGGTTCTGGGCACCACAGTCTCAGAAGGCCATTGATAAGCCAGAAAGTGTCCAGAGGAGGGCATCCAGGACAGTGAAAGACCTTGAGTCCATGTTATATGCACATTGGGTGAAGGAACTGGTGACATTTAACCTGTGGAAAAGAAGACTCAGAGGGAATGTAATAGCAGTTTTTAAAGGTTTTGAGGGTTGTTATAAGGAGGAGAGATGAAACTTGTTCTGGGAAGAACAGGAGAAACATTGCAACACCAAAGGGCAAAATGCCCCACCTCACCCTCCCAAAAAAAGGCAAGAAAGTGAAATCCAAAGACAATTACGCAGTGATAATGAAGGGTCTCAAGATCATACCATATAAGAATTGATTTAAGGAATTTGGGGTATTCAGCTCCAAGATAAGAAGACTTAAGGGGCACATCATAGTTACTTTCAAGTTTTTGGAGGACTGTCATGTGGTTCTTGGCCCCAAAGAGCAGCAGGTGGAAGCTGTTGGGCTTGATATAAGGAAATGCTTCCTAACAATGAGAGCTAGCCCAAAATAGAATGGGTTGCCTTGGGAGGTAATGAATTGGGTCTCCCCAAGTTTTCAAGAGAAAGGTAGATAGGACTTTTCCTGTCTAGCTACTGTTTGAGTGAGACAGAGGAGAAGCTTAGACCCTCCCCACGTGAGACTGACCTGTGGTCCATGAACACTGGCCTCCATTCTTTGCCTTTTGGTGTTTGTTCTTTCCTATTTTAGGGGAAAAGTGATGACTGTTGATATTGTGAGCTTCAACTAAGTCAGGAGCTAGACTCCAAAAAGATATTTGCCTGTAGTCAGATGGTGAAGGCCCAAATCATAAGGGCTACTCCAGCAGTAGAAATGCAGACTCATCTACTCATTAGCCATGCTGCATTTGGAAGTGAACTTAGGGGATGAACAGAGGAAACACTATGTAGAAACTGAGTCATGCCTTAGCCCACTTTCCCCAGGAACTGAGGTAGTACAGGGGAGTGTAGCCACAGGTGTGGACAGAAAAGAGGGGAGGGGCCAGTAACTATTTGGGCATTATTCTTCAGGAACAGGTTGATCATAGTGGTTTTGACGGTTTCTTTCCAATTCTGCCATTCTCCGAACCCACTGCATTCTGGTGTCTACCTCTGCAGGTCCCTGCCCAAGGTTTCCTTCAGGTCCCACTCCCTAGTCTCCCAAGGAAAACTACTTCCTCCAGTGCCTCTCAAAGCTGGCTCATGGCACCAAATGCCAGGAAACAACTGATAAGAGGCTACCCTGCAGCCTTTGGGGGCAGTCACTTCCTGCTGAGTCAGACCCAGGCCCACTGGGCAGGAGAAGGCAATGATTGGGGAGATGGGGCAGCAGAGAAGAGATATGGGGCAGAGCTGATGGAACAGAGGCAGCAGCCTGAGGCTGAGAGGACCTGGAAAGGAAGCTACCCCAAGCCATCTCCCACTCCATCTCGCCAGTTCAGGCTCTCTATCTAGCCTCAAGGAAACAGGAAACTGTAGTCAAGTCAGCTGAAGAGTTTACAAAGCCATTGCCTAATTTACTCTGGCTCTGGCCTCATTTTTATGATGCCCTGGGAGCAACACAGTGGAAATAATCCTGAACTGGGCAGCAAATTAGCCCTATCTCTGCTGTTACTTACTGAATGATGCTGGGAAATAACCTTATTTCTCAGGGTCTCATTCATCTGTAAAATGAGAGATCTAAACTAGGTGTTTTCTCAAGCCTTCTCACACTTTATGTCTTGAGATCCTTTGTGACTCTCACATTCTATTACTTTCATTTTTTTTTGTTTTTGTTTTTTAGGCAATTAGAGTTAAGTGACTTGCCCAGGGTCATACAACTAGTAAGTGTCAAGTCAAATCTGATCTGAGATCGGATTTGAACTCAGGTCCTCCTAACTTCAGGGCCGGTGCTCTATCCACTGTGCCACTTAACTGCCCCTACTTTCATTTTCTAAGACTAATTTTTCAAAGTATTTCAAACCCATTATCTATCTGATCTTCACAATACCTCTGCTAAGTAAACAAGTAAAGGTGTCATCATCCCATTTGACAGATGCTGAAACTGAGTGCCAAAAAGTTGAAGAGCTCAATTAAAATTCAGAGTGAATCAATGAAAGAACCCTGGGTCTCCTAACCTCCCATATACTGGGAAAAGAATTGGGGAATAAGCACTAAGCAACTACTATGTGCTAGGCATTGTGCTAAGGGCTTTGCAAATATCTCATTTGATCCTTACAACTCTGGGAGGAAGGTGCTTGTTATTATCATTCCTACTTTACAGCAGAGGAAATTGAGTCAGAAGATAAGTGACTTGCCTAGGATCACACAGCTAGTAAGTGTCTGAGGACCCATTTGAAATCAGATCTTCCTGACTTCAGGCCCAGTTCTCTAACCACTGTACTACCTAGATGCCTATAATAAGTTATTCATATAGACCTTTACAAATATTATGTCATTTTATCCTTACAACAACCTTGGAAGGCAGGTGTTATTGTTATCCCCATTTTACAGATAAGGAAACTAAGATTTAGAGAAGTTAAGTGACTGGCCCTAGGTTTGATCTCAGGTCTTCCTGCCTTTCTGTCCAGTGTTCTCTCCACTGCATTACCTAGCTGCCATTTATAGTGTCCTTTGTTGACACCATCTCACTCTCCCACCTCAGCACCCCCAAGTCTCAGGAAAAAGAGTTATGTGCAAAGGCATATTCTGTCAACACTGAGGCCAGATTGTCCTTCCTCTTCTCCTCTGTCCCTGTCTCTAACTTAATCTGTCTCTTCCCCCAGTCACAGTCCTGACTCTTTCTTCCTCCCGCCCATTCCTAAATGAGTGTTACCTCACTCAAAATAACACCCACTTCTCACCCTTTCTCCTCCCTTCTCCACTGCCACTCTCAGACCTTCCCTCCTGCCAGCTGTGACCCTAGCCTGCCACATCTGGAATTAAAGTTTTCTTTCATTGAAAGCAGTTGGGGAAATGACAGTCCCCCTCCAACCCCCAAGCAGAAAGAACAGTCATATGGCCAGAATACAGTGAAAAAGAAAGAGAAGGCATGCATGACAGGGTTCTGGCTTCTGGGAAGTCACTCTATTTTGACCCCCTCCCACCTCCTAAAACCCTAGCTGGGCACACCCAGTTCTGGCTGGCGCCACATTCTCACTGGATGGGGGGGAAGGGAGGGGTCAGAGAGGAAGGTGCAGGAGGGGAGGGAAGAAAGAGGCCAAGAAAACAGAACAAAAACACTTGGAAATTTTCAAGTGTGCAGTAAATCATAGGCTCTCAGACCAAGAAAGAACTTAAAAAGTCATTCTAACCATCCCCCTGGTTCCCATTCCCAGAGCCCCAAGAAATTCAGGAACAAACAACATATATGCCTATGTGATAAAGTGGGAAATTCACTAGCTTTGTAGTCAGAGAAGCTGGGTTAGAAGCCTACTCAGTATTGTCACTTAAAACAGCGATCTTGAACAAATCACTTCACCTCTGGGCCTCAGTTTCCTCATCTGTAAAAATTAAAGGATTGGACTACATTTGCCTAAGATCATAGATCATTACCTAAGATCACTGCTGTAGCGCTGTAAAGAACCTTATTGGACATTTCAGCCTAAGATCACTGCTGTAGCGCTGTAAAGAACCTTATTGGACATTTCAGCCAAACTCCTCATTTTACATTTAAGGGAACTGAGACCCAAAGAACTATGAAATGATTTGTCCAAGGTCATAAAGCAACTTAGTAGCAGATCTGGCGTAGACCCTGGGACTTGAATTATCAGCAGACTCAGGCTTCCTTCCTATTTTGCCAGGGTTAGGCAGATATTACATTGAGGTGATCATATCTAACCCATAGGGGACAGAAGAGATAGCCTGGAGTGTGGTTTGGGGGAGGGAATACTGGGGGGTTATGTGTGAATCCACTAACTTCTGGTTAATGATGGCAGAGGAGACTAGCTCTCACTTCCCTACTCTAGCAAAGATGTAAAAAGAGTATAAGACCAAATAATGCTCAAGAAATCCAAAGAAAAACTATAGTAAATGCTTTAATCCAGCCAGAAGCCTGTGGGCATTGGGAAAGAGGTCCTGACCAAAAAAAAAAAAAAAAAGCCAGTGAAAGTGAAGATAAGTCAAATGCCTTCAGCATAGACTGAAGATTCTCCAGGGGGCACCTGAAGACTGCAGCATTCTGTACTTTGGTTCAGGATGACTAGAGTGTTCAGATGAGAAAGCCCCAGGGTGGTAGGAAGCCCTCAGCATTCTGATGGTGAACGGCTCTCAGATCAGGGCACCCCAACGATGCTGGAAGTTCACAGTCAAGCCCTGAAGACTTCAGTGCTCTGAACTAAGTTGATCTAGGAGGGCTCTGAATGTATAGGAAACTGAGGTCAGGACCAAGCAGGACCCCACTACTCCATCTAACAGTGGAGATTGGGGCAGAGCCTGAACCTGATACAGTCTCAAATTAGGAAGTGAAACTGCAGACATGTGTAAATAGAAAAAGATATTGAATGCTATGAGGAGATAGTATAGATCCCAAAATGGTCCAAAAACAAACCCACGAGGAGAGAGTACTTCCACAACAATTACAAGCAGAGAGTCAGAGGGAGAAAAAATGTCTTAGCCCTAAGGACTAGAAAAATATATGGAAGAATTAAAGAATTAAGAGAGAAAATGAAATACAAGTAATATAAGAGCCCTAGGGGTAAGAATATAAAAAGCTTAGAAGAGAAGGTAGAAAACCAAAATAAGAAAGTCCTTAAATATTACAGTATACCAGGGGAAGCTTGGTGGCACAGCGAATAGAGCACCAGCCCTGGAGTCAGGAGGACCTGAGTTCAAATCCGATCTTAGACACAACACTTACTAGCTGTTGTGTGACTCTGGGCAAGTCACTTAACCCCAATTGCCTCACCAAAAAAATATATATATATTTATATTACAGTAGATCAAACTGAAATTACTGACTCCATAAAATAAAGGATGTCCCAAAATTTTAGTGCAGTTTTATGCTATTAAAGTTTAACATGTGACCATGTCACAGCTACTAACGTTTAAAACTGTACTCAGATTTTTTAGTTATTATTAATATTGTTAAGCTAATTGTTTTAAGTGATAAAAGCTTAATATGTGACCCTGTCATCATTATTATAGCTTAAAACTTCACTAAGATTTTTGGGACACCTTGTATGAGAACAAAATACAAATATTTTAAAAAGTGAAGAAAATGTAAGGTATTTACTATCAAAAATAACAGATCTGGTAAACAGGTCAAGGAAGGATGATTGAAGAATCATCTTATTCCCTGAAGACCATGATTTAAGAAAAAAAAGCTATATACTTTATTTCAAGAAATCATAGATGAAAACCAATAATACGTACTAGAATGAGAGTACAAAGTGAAAATAGAAAGAATTTACTGGACATCTCTTGAAGTAAACCTCAAAATGATAGTACTCAGGAATGTCATAGCCAAAATTGAAAGCTCCCAGGTTAAATTTAAAAATACTGCAGGAAGCTATAAAGAAGTTGTTCAAGTACTAAGGAACTGGAGTCAGGGTCATATAATACATGGCACTTACTACTATAAAGAAGAAAAAATCTAGAACTGTTCCATAAGGCAGAAGATAAGGGCTTACAATCAAGAATAACTTACCCTGAAAAAGAGTCTATATAAAAGAGGAAAAATAGACTTTTGGTAAAAACAGGTCAATTTCAAACATCCCAGAAGAAAAGACCAGATAGATATGAGCAGAAACTTTGAAATACAAATAAGTCAAGAGACACTTTGAAAAGTAAATTTATTGGAGCAATTGGAAGGAGCTAAATAATGATGGAGTTCTTACATTATAATAGGGAGAGAAGAAACAAGTGTCACTTTGGAACCCTAATGTCTCCAAGGGTCACAGAAGGGAGTTAAAAACAGAGGGCCTAGGGGTAATTTTATTTGGTTTCAAAGATCTTGGGAGAAGAAAGAAAAGGCAGGGGAAAGGAATATGTTTGGAAGAAAGGTGGAAGAAGAGGATAGAACTTAATATTTTTCATTATCAAGGTGCTTGAGAAGAAAAGTACAAAAAGATGGAAAAGGAGGTTAAGGGGAAGGGGCTTCACATGAACACCATTCTTATCTGAACTGTACATATGAAGGCTGAAAAGGCACAGTGTTTGGTGGAACAATACATTAAACTCAACAAAGAGACAGGAAGGGATAGGGAAGGGTGAAAGGAAATCCTAAAAGTAAAGTTATCTTGAAGAAGGAATCATCACCAAACAACAAACCTCAATTTCAAAGTATAGATCATTAAGGGAGAATTAAAATGAAGAAAATAAAGAGTAAGAACTAGTTATTGGTGTCTGGGCAAATGGAAGAGAAAATGGTCAGAAGAGCTGAAGGAAATCACTTCAATTATAGATCATAACTGTTGCTCACACTCCTTTTTCACCACTTTTTTTCTTTATAAAAGGTATGAGAATAAAGAAAGGGAAAACTAGAAGAGTATATGATGCAGGGAAATACATAATTAACAGTCATAACTGGGAATATGAATGGCATGAACTCACCCACAGCAAAGAAGGTAGAAGAACGGATTATAAAGCAGAAGCTTTATAGAAGAAACACACTTGAAACATAAAAGATTCACACAGATAAAAAATAAAGGACTGAATTCATCATGCTTCAAGTGACCAAAAAAATCAGGGGGAGCATTCATAATCTCAGACAAGGGAACTATAAAAATAGACATAGTTAAAAGAGAAAAACAGTGAAATCATATCACACTTAAAGGCACCATAAACAATAAAATCATATCAGAACTTAACATATGTGTATGTATATACATATATATGTATAAAAGAAATAGCTCAGCATCTACATATTAAGGGAAAAATGAATCAAATTATGGAGAGAAATAGTGAAACCATAATAGTTGGGGATCTTAACATGCCTTTTTCAGGTCTAGACAATTAACAAAAATATAAAAATTGAAAAGATAAAGACCCAAACAGAACTTTCGAGCACTTACATATGATAGATTTCTTGCAATTCTAAAGAAATAGAAAGGAACATAGACATTTCTCAGATGTTTATGACACCTTTACAAATGGTAGGGTATAAAATCTTCACAAACAAAGAAAAGCAAAGATAATAAACATATATCCCTTACTGACCAAAATACAATAAAAAAAGCATAATAAATAGTGGACCTTTGAAAAAAGGATTTAAATTAGAATGGAGAATAATTTAATGCTGAAGAATTGGTGGGTCAAAAACAAGTCATGCAAAGCATTGAGAACTTCAAATAACACTACAAAAATGAGGCTACATATCGAAATTTTTGAGAAACATTCACAATAGTTCTTTGGGGGAAATTTATATATCTAAAAACTTTTACTAATGAAAGAGAAGGAATAGATCAATGAATTAAGTATGCAACTAAACAAAAAAATAGAAAAGGAATGATTTTCTTAAGAAAACTAAACACCAAAATGAAAATTATAAAAAATCAAAGAAGAGATTAATAAAACTAAAGACAAAAGAGCCATAGAATTGTTAGGTAAAACAAGGAGCTATTAAAAAATAATAATTAAAATGGATAAACTATTAGCCAATTTGCTTTTTTTAACAGAGAAACAAAACTTAATTGCAAGTAACAAAAATGATAAAGTAGAATTACCAAAAAAGGAAAAGGAAAGGAATTGTTTGCCATATATACTAACAAAAGTTACAACGAACAAAACAAACATATTTACACAAGTATAAAACTCCCAATTTTTTTTACTTTATCTTTCAATTAAAAGACATTTATTTTCTCTCCTTTCTATCCTCTTCCCAATTTAAAGGAAAAAAAGAAAAGAAAAACAAAACTCTTATAATAAATGTGCATAATCAAACAAATTCTCACATTGTCCATGTCTATGTTGCATTTTCCATCTTGAATCCATCACATCTCTATCAGGATGGGTAACCTAGTTCATTATCAGCATGCTGGAATTAAGGTTGGTCATTGAATTGATCAGAGTCCTTAAATCTTTTAAAGTTGTTTGACTTTACAATATTGTTGTTATTATATAAGTTGTTCTCTTGGTTCTATTCACTTCTGCGTCAGTTCACACAAGACTTCCCAGATTTCTTTGAAATGATCTTTCATAAGTTTTATGGCACAATAAATTACATTTGTGTCATCTACCATTACATTCACATATTGTAATTTGTTCAGCCATTCTTCGATTGTTTCCAGTTCTTTATCATTATGAAAAGATCCATCCTAAATATTTTTGCAGATATAAGTCCTTTCTCCTTTCTCTTTTATATCTTTGGAGTATTTGGCTAGCAGAGGTGTCAGAGGATAAAATTAACAGACAAGAAATGGAGAAATTAAATAACATAATCAGAGGAAATGAAATTGAACAAGACATAAATGAATTCCCAAAGGAAAAAACCCAGGACCTAATACATTTACAAGTGGATTCTAACAAACATTTTTCAAAGAACAATAAATTCTAGCATCATATAAATTATTTGCAAATAGGAAAAGAAAAGATCCTACCAAATTTTTTCTATTGTACAACTATGGCCTTGATAACGAAATCATGGAGAGACAAAACAAAAAATGAAAACCATACACCAATATCCCTAATCAATATAGATGCAAACATATCGAATAAAATATTAAAAGAGAGGCTACATCAACATACAAGAAGATAAATACATTATTGCCACATTGGATTTATACTAGCAATAGAGGCTTAATTCAATATTAGGAAAACTATAAATATAATATGCCATATTAATAACAAAAACAATAAAAATCATATAATTACATAAATGGATTAAAAGCTTTTGATAAAGGAAAAAGTCTGTGCAGAAAGTTTCTCTGACATCCAAGATACAGATGGAGCTGATTCTAATATATAAAAGCAAGAGTCATTCCCCAACAGACATTAAATGGTCAAAGAATATGAAACAGGCAGTTCTCAAGAGAAGAAACCCATGCTATCAAAAACCATATGAAAAAATGCTCCAAACCAATAATGATAAGGAACAATTCAAATTAAAACAACTCTGAGATTCTACTTCACAACCACTAGATTAGCAAAGTTGACATGAAAAGGAAAATAATTGTTGGAGAAGTTGTGGAAGAACAGATATACTAATGCACTGTTGGTGAAATTGTGAAGTCAACTGATTCAGTCATTTTGGAAAGCAATTTGAAACTAAAAGTCACTGAACAGCGTATTATTAATCTACAGCTTTATTAACCTACAGCTATTAAGCCTAATCAGTGAATAGAGAAAAGAAAGTAGGAAAAGATATGTGCAAAATTATTTATAGCAGCACTTTTTGTGGTAGCAAAGAACTGGAAAAGAAGGAGGTACTGCTCATCAACTGGGAATGACTGAACAAATTATAAGTGCAGCAGCAAATAGATCACTGGGCCTAGAGTCAGGAAGATTCATCTTCCTGAATTCAAATCTGGCCTCCTAGCTGTATGATCCTAAGCAAGTAACTTAACCCTGTTTGCCTCATTTTCCTCATCTAAAATGATCTGGAGAAGGAAATGGCAAACCACTCCATTATTTTTGCCAGGAAAACTCCAAAAGGGTTCATGAAGAGTTGAACACAGCTAAAAAATACTGAACAACAATGAATAAATTATGGCATATGAATATAATGGAATAATAGTACATCATAAAAGAATTATGAAAGGGATGGATTCAGAGAAAATTAGGAAGAGTTAGGACACAATGACTACAATACTGTAAAGAAAAACAACTTGGAAAGACTTAAAAATTGATTGATGCAATGAGCAATACTTCTTTACAAGACCATGCTGCCTACCTCCTAAAGGGAGGTAATCAGCTCAGGATACTGAATGGGACATACATTTTTGCTCAAAGTGGACAGTAGATACCATACTTCTTTATTACAAGGAAGAGTTTGTTTTTAATTGTTGGGGAAGGAATAGGAGCTCAGGAGGAGAGCCAGGGGAGAAAGAATAACACTAATAAGGCTGGAAAGAAGGAAAGAAATAAAACTGTCATTGGGAAGTTTTTAAATGTATTTAACAAAAGGAAGTTCAGAGGAAGGGGCAAACAAAAAGACAACTTTGAAATTATTTCATTTATTCAGTTAAAAATATAAGCTGTATGTAATTGAGTCTCAGGTTCATATGTGAACCTCTTCTGCTCTTCTCTGAAGATGGAAATGTTCATGTTTGTTGGTGTATATCAAATTCAGAATAACAAAAAAGAAAAATGATTAAAAAGAAAAAAATAGTGAATCAGCCACCTAGGAACTTTAAGTGTTAATAACTTGCTAAGATGACATCATCATCTGTAAAATCTACATTCTAGAGGGTATATGTGATTTCTAAGGGTTTTCCACTTCTAAAATGTTATGTTCTAAAGTACCTTCTAGCTCTACATTCTAAAGTTTCTTTCAGCTTTTAAATTTATTCTCTGTGTCCTGACATTTTTGTTCTAACATCTTGTTTATATTCCATATCCCAAGGTCTTTTCCAGCTCTGACACTGTAAAGTCTCTTTCAGCTATAATAACCTACAAATCTATGGGGGTGGGGGAGAGGGACTGAAGAGGAGTGCTGGGTACACAGAATGAGGAGAAGGGGCAGATACAATAGCCATCCCCACCCCTAGACAGGGCCTCCATTCAAGGTCAGACAACCAGGTACAATGGGATGAACTCTGGTTCTAGAGTCAGAGGACCTGATGACTATTACCTGTACAACCTTCGGTTCGTTACCTAACCTCCTGGGCCTCAGTTTCCTTCTTCAGTAAATGAAAGCATTGGACTGGAGAGCCTCTGAGATCCCTTCCAACTTTCCTGATCTATAATCCTACAGTTTGTGGAAAGTAGGGGAGAGAAAAGAGAAGGGTCAATGGTCCAAGCCCTACCCTACCCCCAGACACACACAAAGCATGAGAAAATTATGCAAATAATTTTGCTTAATCCTTCAACTGCACAATGGGCATTGTTTGGTGTGAGCTAGGATGCTGACTGCATAGGAGGAGGTCTGTGAAGGGTTAGGGTCCTAAAGTGAAAGAACAATAATAATGATAACTCTCATTTCTCAAGCACATTCCTCATAACTTGTGAGGGAAGCAGGACAAGGATTATTGATCCCCATTTTATGGAGGAGAGCGAAGCTCAGTAACATTATGTGATGTTTTCTACAATGCACTTCTTGCAACCATTATTTCCATTTTACAGAGAAGACTAAGGTTCAAAGAGATGAAGGGACTAGGTGATCCAGACAGTGAGTGGCAGAGCTGGGACAGAAACCCAGGTCTTGGACCATAAGTCAAGGTACCCTCCTTTACCATGGCAACTCCATGAATTGATCAAATGCTGGAAGGAGCACTAGGCTGGGGAATCAAGAGGTTAGGGTTCTACTCACGGTTCTATCAATAATTAGATAGGCAACCTTGGGCAAGTCACTTCCTTCCTCTGAGCCTCAATTTCCCCATCTGTAATGTTACGGTGTCATGCTGGACAGTCTTCAAAAACTTGTCTCAGCTGTAACGTTTCAGAATTCCATGACAGCAGGCCTTAGAGGGGCAAGTCCTGGCATTATATTCTAGCCTAAGTATCTCCTATTACAACCCTTGAGGTCTGCTCCATGAAATCCAGTCATTGGGTTATCAGTGGGCTCAGGTCCCTGATACAAACCCACATTGTCCCAGCTTCCCAGCGTCCCCAGAAAGTCTAAGATTGCAACTGAGAGACTGAGGGAGAATAGACAAGCTTCTTCCCCACTCCATCCTGGCCCAATCACTCTACCTTCTCTGCTCTCCTCTTACTCTTAGTCCCCATCTCTTCATTTTTTCCTCTTCACTGTTGTCCCCTCCTGCTCTCCTCTCTCCTCTTTTTCACTCTCTCTTCTCCTCCCCCCTATTCTCCCTTCCCCTTATTTTCCTTTTTTTTTTTATTTTTTGCAATAAACATCAGGAGCTTCAGGACATTTAAAGGTCTCTTAGTCACAAGGTACACAGCTGAGGAGCTGTGAAATTTACCCCGGAAGGGCTCAAGGCACGGCATTTCCCCCAATTCCTTTCTCTACCCTGCCCCACACACACCTCCTATTCTCTCCAAAAGCTGTCTACAAGGCAGCAGTGATCTGTGTCTGGGGTAGAGCAGTGCTAGGAATTAGCATGAGGATAAAGCCAGGACAGCTGTCAGGGGCTCCCTTGAGACCTCCTTATCCCACATGGTCTGGCTTTGACTTTCCCCTCATTCTCACTTTTTCCCAGAGGACCCAGCTTAACAGATGAGGAGATTCCAGGATCTCTGAAAACCCTGACTGGTGGAAATGACTTTAGACGGTCATATTGTTCATTTCCCTGTCTTCAGGAACAACCCACACATTCCTGTTATACTGAACAAATGAATACAGAAGAACCCCAGATTGGCTCCATG
This sequence comes from Vombatus ursinus, assembly GCF_900497805.2. Classification (NCBI taxonomy): domain Eukaryota; kingdom Metazoa; phylum Chordata; class Mammalia; order Diprotodontia; family Vombatidae; genus Vombatus; species Vombatus ursinus. The sequence continues at coordinate 11,341,247 of NW_020954564.1, read as the reverse complement.
GACCTAAGCCTGGAACTCAATTCTAACAGAGTTCTTCCCAAGTTTTCGTTCTGGATTTCTTCTTGGGATGGGGGAGGGATTGAGCAGTGGCCACCCTTCATCACCAGCCTGGAAGGGAGAGATGCTCTTTTCATGGTAAATGGCTATTAAAGAAAGGGGATAGGTGGGCATCAGCCCAGGGCTCCTCCACATACCATTCCTCACTTAGGAAGGACTTCCTCCTATCTAACCTAAAGCCCTCACTCTGTCTCTGAAGTCTATTTCTTTCTTTCTTCATTTGGACTTGACAACACCTGCTGGAGTAAGAGCCCAGACCAGGGTCTCAGAAACATTTGCTCAATGTCTGGCTAGCCCTCCTCCTCTATTACATTTAGGAATTGGACTAAATGACCTATAGACTCCATGCCAACAAACACTCTTTGTTCCAAGATTTTCAAAAGTTCTGGCATTCTGTGTTCTAAGGTCCTTCCCAAGTTCTAACATTTGAATTTCACTTCCAACTCTGCCATCCTTTAATCCAGTGTCTCATCTTACTCTAACAAATATCATTCTAGAAAAAAAAGCCTATGGTCTTCTCTGTTTTCAGCTCACCCTATTGTTGTTCCTTCAAGCTTTCCTATCTGAACTCCCCTCCCCATCCCTGGGGCACCAAAAAACTCTCTCTGAGCTCAAACTGCATAGCTGAACATGGACTTGCTGGGGTTCAAGTCTCCTCTAGTTAGGTGCATGTAATTCAGGGCAGGGAGAGGAGAGGCCTCTGTGGGGAGTAAAGAAGGAGTAATACCCAGTCTTGGATAAGGTGGGGAGAGGCTTGGGTTTGCTTTTCCATAGTCTGCTAAGAATAATATTTAGAGAAGTTTGCTAAAGTCCCGTTCCAAAGATATTGAAATAGCATAAACAAGAGATGCTAGATTCCTCTTGGGGGGTGGGGTGGAAGGGGGTGTGTCTAACTTACCTAATCCCTCCAACTGGCCAGGCTATTCAGACAAGGCCTGTAATCGTCAGCAAACAATCCACAGCTGTTCAGCATACCCTGTCTCCAAATAACTGGAGCACCAGTTGGATGGGAGTGAGGGGAAGGTGAGGGGGAGGGGCCCGCAAGGAACCCTAATCTTGCCTCCTTCCTCCTTCCCTCCATATGAAAACTGGAATGAGAAAAGGCTGGGGGCAGTGAAAGCTGGATAGAATGCAGCCACAGCCTGCATACAGTCTGTAAGTGGGGGTCCTTGGGATGGGCAGGGCTGGCAGTCATCCCACATTCTTTCCCCATGGGCACCAGCCCAAGAAACACCTGGACTTTGCCTGGGTCTCTCCCCATCCTGATAGCTTCTGTCCATGGGAACCCAGAATAATAATATGGTCAAGAGGCTTCACCCCCATCCCCACCCCTCCACACACAAGCATGCACACTGTGGCCTTTTCCCAGTTCCTGGCTCCACTGGGATGAGGGTGGAAAGGTTTAGAGCCCAGGGGGGCTCCAGGATCCCACCCTCACCCAGTGTTCCACTCTTCTCTCCTGCCCTATGAGCAGAAGATTTTCCAAAAAAGATTTCCCAACCCCAACCCAAGAATTTTAGTACCTCTTCTGTGGGCAGATATAGCAATTCTAGGCACTACATACCTCACTTAAAATGTGAGGGCCAGTCCTCCCATAAGCAAATACAATACTATCTCACTGTACTAAAAAGCCCGAAGGGTTTGCTTTTCTCTGAGTGAACAAATTCATCCTGCTATAGTATATGTCTTCACAAAGTGAAGATTGGACCATATTGGCACAGGAATTATGGCGCAGTGCTGGCTTTAGAGTCAGAAGGACCTGGGTTTGAATCCTGGCTCTGACGCTGACTAGCTTGAGCACTTTCTGCTTTGGGATTCAACTTCCTCCTCTCTAATATGAAGGAGCTAGACTAGAGGGCCTGAGTCAAGAAGTATTTATGAAGCACCTACGTGCCAGGAGCTATGCTAAATAAATGCTGGGGGTGCAATGAAAAGCAGAGGGAGAACATTCTGCCTCAGGAGGATGGGAGTAGGGGTCTAGTGTAGACTAAGACCCCCTAGGGATTCAATGCTAAGCACTGTGGGGGGAGGCATTCAGGATCCTAGCCCCCAAAGTTGCTTTTTGGGAAAACAAGACTCCCACACATGAAAAATTAACTCCGTCTCCTCCTCTTCCACTCCAATGCCTCCACCCAGAGCCCAGGTCCTCCTCACTTCATGCAGGAGTAATTTGTTCTTCCTCCTTCCAGCTGCTTAGAGTGGCCTTCAAGGCCTTCCCTAATCTGGCTTCTACTTCTCTTTCCACCTTACTTATCATCCCCTCCCTTCCACATACTCCATGTCCCAGCCAAGCTGAGCTAAGCAGCTCCACAAACACACCATTGAATTTTCTGGTTCCATGCTATGGCTCACCCTGTTCCCCCTAACCAGCATGTTCTCTCCCTCCCCTCTGTCTATGCAAATCCATCTACCGATTCACAGAATAGTGAATGCTAGAGCTAGAAGCAATATGAGAACATATGCTAGTCTATGTTACATAATGAAACCTAGAACACTGGCCCCTGAGGAGACCTTAGAGATCTCGTCATCTAACCTCCCAATTTTGCGGATGAAGAAATCGAGTCCTACTGAGGGGCCATAGGTCATACAAGTCACTCTCCAAATTGAAGCTCCTAGGAGAAAGATATCCTTAGACCCCTTATATCAATCCATCAACAAGCATTTATTAAGGGGCAGTTAGGTGGCGCAGTAGATAGAACACCAGCCCTGGAGTCAAGAGGACTTGAATTCAAATCTGGCCTCAGACACTTGACATTTATTAGCTGTGTGACCCTAGGCAAGTCACTTAATCCCATTGCCTAGCCAAAAAAAAAAAAAAAAAAACCCAAGCATTTATTAAGTACTTACTATGTGCCAAGCACTTTGCTAAGTACTTGAAGATACAAGGACAAAAACATAACAGTCCCTGCCCTCAAAGACCTTACATTCTACAGAGAGAAACAATATGCATTCACCTAAATAAATACAAAGTAATGGGGGATAGGTGGAAGGGGGGGGTGTTGCCTAGCATCTGGGGACGGGGGCTCAGGAAAGGAATCATGAAGAAGTTGATTTTTTAATTGAGCCCTGAAAGGAAGCAGGGATTCCAAGAGCTGGAGAAAAAAGGTAGTGAATTCCAGGCATGAAGGGCCAGCCTATACAAAGGCCCAGAGACGGGAGATGGCATGTTATGGCCAACACATAACAAGTAGACTAGTTTGGCTAGAACACAGTGCATGATGGAGATTAATACATAATATCCCTGGAAAGATCAGATGTAGCCAGACCATGACAGGCTTTGGAGGCTAAGCAGAAGAGTTCATATTTTATTCTCAGGGCAATGGAGAGTCACCAGGGCTTTTTGAGTTGGGAAATATAGTGGATGGATTATCAAGGGGAGAGACTAGAAGCAAGGAGAACAATTAGGAGGCTGTTTTGATAGTCTGCCTAAGAAGGGATAGGGCCTGAATTAAGATAGTTATGGTATAGGCAATAAGGAGGAGAGAGAGGAAAGAGAATTTGGGGATTGTAGGGGGAGGTCGTTGAACTGATCAAGACTTGGCTGATAGGATTTGGGGAGAGAGTAAAGAGTTGAATATGACTCATCACCTAGTACAGGATCTTAAAAGTTGAAGCCTGAATAAAAACGTGTTGCATGAGAGCACAGAGGCAAAGAAACCCGAGTTCTAATCTCTAACTTGTTATGGGACCCTGGGCAAGTCATCTACCCTCCCTGGACCACCTCCAAAAGCTAGGAGGCTTAAAGGCATGGAGTGAAAGGGCTCCACATACTGCAGGGGTGCCCAACATCCCTCTGCCTCAAGGCAATAGGGGGTGGATTGGAAATTGTCAAATTGAATCGCTGAACATGGAATGTTAGAGCCATAAGAACCTTAGAGCAGAGACCAAAGTACTTCCCCCAGTTTCCCCATACATGTATAAAATTCCCCATATTCCCCATATATGTACAAAATGAGAATAAAAACAGTTGCTCTTTGATGTCTAAAATTCCTTCCAACTCTAAGTTCTCTGATCCTGGGATTTCCTGGAACCCAAATTGGGGAGACTGGCTATGAGGCACACAGCCCAGACTCCCGGGCCCAGAGCTGCTTCACCTAACACCAAAGGGAAGGAGATTCTGAGCCTGCCTCTTCCTACATCATCCTCAGAATGATGAAACTTAGGATCCCTAGTAAAGGCAAGAAAGCATCAGAAAGTGAGATGAGGTGAAAGGGGGGAGAGTCTCTGGGCCCAGTGGTTTTGATAAAGTCAATGGGAAAGCTCATAGTATTTTAAATCTGAATGGGGGTTTAGAACTCACTTGTAGGACCACTGGCAAGTCGCAGACTCTCTGAGACTCAGTTTCCTCATCTATACAATGGGAACAATAATACTTATATTAACTACCTCACAGGATTGTTTCAAGGGGCTCCCTTCCTTTTAATTGAAGAGTTCCTATCTTCGCATTTTGGATCTGGTTTCCAATCCACATTTTGCACCTTATTGATCCAGGCCTCAGTTTCCTCATCTGTAAAATGAGGGAGTAGGGCTAGATGAGCTCTGCTCTAATTCTAAGATTCCTCCCAGTTTTAAATGTTTGCTCTTACAATCTGATGAACACAAAATATTACAGCCAGAAAGGATCTTACAGATCATCCAAACCAATTACATTACGATGAGGGAAAATGAGGCCCAGAGAGATGAGATTTGTCCAAAATTCACAGACCTTGTAAGTGGCAGAGCTGGGGTTCAAACCCTGGTCAACCAACTCTTAGATGTCTCTTTCCACGAAAGACCACATGCTACCTTTTCAAAAGCAAAAGAACCCCTAGGTATGAACCAGGAATGCTCAGGCAGCTGGGTAAAATGGTTTGAAGGCTATACCTGAAGTCAGGAAGACCCAAGTTCAAATCCTACCTCAGACACTCCCTAGCTTTCTGAACCTGAGCAAGTCACTTAACCTCTGTTTGCCTCAGTTTCCTCATCTGTAAAATGAGGATAACAACAGTACCTACCTTATAGGGTTGTTAAGAGGATGTTATAAGATAATATTTGTAAAGGACTTTGCAAACCTTAAAGTGCTATACAAATATTATTATATCATGAGAGGAAGCAAAATGTCCCATAGGCCCTCAGATGTGAGTAGGAACCCCAGGTGTATATATACCAGCATCTGGAAAACTTCGTTGGGCTACTGATTTCACAGAGGAAAACATCAAGTCAAACCCAAATATAACCAGGTACCAATAACACACCAGAAAGGCATTCAATTCACTAAATCATTTTGGATAGAGAGAAGAGGAGAGAGGAGTATATGAGAATGAAAAGGTAGAGACTAAGGAATGGCAGGTCAGAGGCTAAGAGATCAGTAGTCTCCCTCATTTCCTTTCCTTCATTTCCATGATGGGAGATGGGGAGGGAGTCCTCAGGGTATACTAAGGTGACACCACTCTCTCTCTCCTTCTGCGCAGAGTTGGGAAGAGATAGAGAAGGGAAACATTCTCTCTAGCCCCTCTCTGTCTGTATCTTCTTCCCTCATCCCATTTCTCTGGAGCCCACCTCTTCTTTGGTAGCAGGAAACAACCCCACCAGTGGACAATGCCTGCAAATGGAAGGGTCAGAGGCAACTTCTTGGTGGGGTGGTGAGGAGGAGGAAGCGGGGAAGGGGGAGAGAGGAAGAGAGAGAAGGTGGGGAAAGTGAAGTGAGAGGAAGTTTCTTCTAACTGAGCCACTGCCCCTCAAACCAGCCTCCCTGGGAAACAGGGTAAGTTTAGCCCAACTCAGACATGGCCCATCCTCCTTAGGCACTGCCTCCCTTCCCCCTAGACATTAGGATATAGAGTGTTAAACTTGGAAGGGACCTTAGAACTAGAATATTAGATCTAGAAGAGTCTTAAACATAAAATTACTGAAATTAGAACACAGAATGTGAGAGCTGGAAAATTCCTTAGAACGGAGAACATTGGATCTGGAAGAGCCTTAAAATATAACATTATGGAAATTAGAACACAGAATGTGAGAGCTGGAAAATTCCTTAGAACACTGAAACAGAGAACATAGAATACTGAAACTCCCTGTTTTACAGATGAGGAAACTGAGATCTAGAGAAGTGACTTTCCAGCTGATGATTGCTCTCCCAGCCATGAAGAAGGAGGAGGGAGGAGTTGGAGATGGGCACAAATGGTTCCAATAGGGCAAATCCACAACAGACTTCCTCTTCCTGACTCCTGACACCAGAATGGACCACTAGAACCCTTCCTTTCTCCCAGACCCTCAGAATTTGCAGAGCCCCAAATGGAGACCCTCCTGACCCTTTCCCAAATTCCCAGATGCATCAACAGGCAGACTTCCCCACCCCCAGGTTCGTGGCAGGGGAATGCCCAGAAGGAGCCCTACCTGTAGCAGGGGTCCCTGCAGCAGGAGACACAGTTTGCAGGAATAGCAACAGACTGAGTGAGAGATGCGGCCCTGGGAAGGAAAGAGGTGAGAAAGGTCAGGATGGGGAGAAGAGGACAAGTGGGGAATGGAAATAAAGAAAATGAGATAAATAGGAGATGGGGCAGCAAAAGAGAACTCAAGAATGGAAGGAAAGAAAAAGGGAAAGGAGACAACAATGGGGGGGCCAAGATGACATGAGGAGGGAGGGAATAAAAGGAAAGGGGAGAGAGAAATAGAAGAGGGGAAGGAGAGGCAAGAGGAAGAAGGGAAGAGTAAGGGAAAGGGGAGGGCGGGGAAGATAAGTGAGGAGACAGAGGAGCCCCGGCTGGGAGCAATAATCTGACCTAACCGAACTCACAGCTCATGGTGGGCAGAGGGAGTTTAACAAAGCCTAGACGCTGGCAGGCAGCCGGCCTCCGTCCGCTCGGTGCCAGGAGCCCTGACCAGTGCGGGCTCCAGCCTCTTGTAGCACTGGGCTGCCTGTCTCGGCTCCTCCCAGTGTTTCTCCTCGCACTCCTGCTCTCTAAACCTCCAGCCAGCCCCGCCCTCTAGGACAAGGGGGGGTAGAGGGAGGGATGAATGGGGCCCCATGGGGTCCTGCAGTCATCGGGGAATCTGTGGAGCGGTTTCCTGGACTTTTAGAATAGTAGACTCACATAAAATGAAAGGAAGCCGCAAATGCAAACTCCCGCTAAGAGCCCTCTATAAAATCAATGACTAAAGGTTGCTTGAACTCTTCCAGGAACCGGTCCTTCAGTATCTGGGAGGGCAAGAAGCTCCTTTTGTGGTTAATTTCATGTTAAATTACTTCTTTCTGCTAAGCTGAACTCTGCCTCCCGTATCTCTCACACCTCACCGTCCCCTCTTCTATACCAGGTGGTCTGGTTCTGGAATCTTTTCACTGTCTGCACTGCACGAACTATTGTTCCTAAAACAGTATCATGGAATTATAATATTTAGAACTGAAAGGAACCTTAGAGAACATCTAATCCACCATGACCCACTTTCCAGAGAAGGAAGCAAAGGCCTAGGAAGGGAAGTGACTTGCCTGAGGCCCTCCCAGCTAGTAAATAGCAAAGTCAGGATGGAAACACAGGTCTGATTCCAAACGGACAAAATAGGCATGCCTGCTTCTCATTTCTGAACCTGACCCATTCTCCTGCCTCGGTTTCCTCAGCTCCAAGCTAGAGAATAGTGAAAAGGGCACAGAATTTGAAGTAAATAAAAGAAACCTTCAGTTTGAATCCCAGCTCTATTACTTACTATCAGTGTGACCTTGGGGAAGTCACCCTTTATGGCCTCTGTTTCATCACCTGGAAAATGAGTGGGTTTGATCACATGATCTCTTCCTCCTCCAAGTCCTGCGATCATACAGGTATAGGAACAATAGGCATCCCTGAGTTGCAGTGTGTCAAGGACTCCCTTAAAGCCAACACTAAAGATCTTCTCTCTGCTGTTCCATAGTAAACCAGTGGAGAACATTGCCACAAGAAAAGGATGAGGCACCCGCTCTTCTGTCCCCACCCAGGCAACTCCCAAGCTTCTCCCTTAAAAGCCAGTGGCTCTAGGGCCTGCACAGATTTGGGAGGTGAGACAGGAGAAGGAGGAGGAGGAGGAATGGGAGACCACAAGGCACTCACCCACCTTCTGGAGAAAACAGTGACAGCCTTTCCCTCCCATTCAACCCAGAGTAAAGTTCCTCCCTCCGAGATACTGCATAGAGGAAGGTAAGGAGGCTGTCACTTCAGGAAATGAGGCATTTTATGAGGGGGGGGTTAGTGTTTTGGGTGAGGGATTTATTATGTTCTCCTATGGAAAGGAGACTTGGAACATCCTATAGTATGCTTCCTTCCCCTTCTTTCTCATAAGGAGCCAGTGCTACCACAGAAGCTTTAAAGAATGGTGCAGGAGAAACTTGCTGCTTCCTGGCCTCCTCTGTGCCTAAAGGCTTAACAATTATCCCTAGGTTTAACAATTACCTTAGCCCTACCCTTTCTCCTCCCCAAAAAGTAACATGGCATAATCTAAAGGGAACAGGATTAAAAATCTTGAGATCTCGATTCTTCGAGTCCAGACTTTGCCACTAAGTTGTGTCATGTTGGTTCAATCCATTCTCCAGACCTGTTTTCTCATCAGATAAATGAGGAAGTTGGATCAGATGATCGCTAAGGTACTTTCTACTTCTAACAGAGAATGTTATAATGACTCCCAAGCACATCCTCACCACGCAGATTTTTATCCTCAGCCATCATCATCATCTCCCTCCACTCTCAAAATCAGACTTCACCCCTGGGTCCCCTGGCCTTATCCTGACCAGAGCCAGGCTTTTACTCCATCTCCACATTGTGTTACCTTCCTGGGTTTCCTCTCCCCACTTCTCCCTCCCCTTTAGACTTTAAGTTCTTCAAGGGAAGGAATGATCTCCCTTGCCTGCACTGGCATCCCCAGCACTGAACAAAGTAAGCACTTGAGAAATGCTTCACCTATAAGTGTTCAGAGAACTCTTCCAGCTCTGACATTTGATGTACTTGGTTCTCTTTCAATACTAAGATTGTATGTTCCACAGACTAACATTCTATGCCCTAAAGTCCTTTTCAGCTTGGACATTCTTTAATATTTAGGAGGCAATATGACATAGTTAATATAAGGAGTTTGGGACCTAAAGTCAGGAGGCTTGCATCTCACCTCAGATATTGATTCTGTGTGATCACAGACCATCAATCCCTTACTCTCAGGGCCTCCATTTCTTCATCTGTAAAATGGGGATGATAATATTTCCACTACCTGCCTCATAAGGTAATTATGAGGAAAGTGCTTTGCAAACTTTAAAGTGCTATATTAATGTGAGTTATTATTATATTCCAAGGTCCCTTCCAGAAGATTTCATATTCTATGGCATATAAATGTGAGTTTATTATTATATTCTACCTTTTCTTCCAGAAGTTTTCACATTTTATGTTATATAAGTGTGATTAATTATTATATCCTAAGGTCCCTTCCAGAAGATTTCATGGTCTATGGTATATAAATGGGAGTTTTTAGTATATTCCAAGGTTCCTTCAGGAAGTTTTCATATTCTATGTTCTAAAGCTTTTTCTACCTCTAATGACCTATCATAAATCATTAGATGTCATGGAACCTCAGAATCTTGCCAGACTCCTCAATGAGATCGGCCTAGCAGTCCAAAGAGGAGAACCTAAGGAGATGAATGCATAGTTCCCAGTTTATGAATGAACTTGGATAGGCGAGCCCACGAAGAAACAAGATCAGTCGTTAGGAAACACAAAAGAAAGCATGGCCAAGAAGGAAAAACAACATCAAGAATTGACAAAGTACTGCTGAAAAACAGATAAATTAATACTCAGAAAACAAGCCAAGATTTTCAGGGGGAAACAGGAGATGGAAGAGTTGTTATGAATTGCTACAGTGAGCCTATGCTTTTGAAAGTTGAAAGATCAGGAAGAACAGTTGTTGTTTTTCTTGAAGCTGAGAAACACAAATCAAAACAACTCTGACTTCTCACCTCATACTCAGCAAATTAGTAAAGATGACATAAGAAGGAAATAGTCAATGTTGGAGGGATTATGGGAAGATAGGCACACTAATGCATTGTTGGTGGAATGATAAATTAGTCTAGCCATTTTGAAAATCTTTTTGGAAAGAAATTATGGAAATTGAGTGACTAAAAACTCCATCTTATTTTACCCAGAGAGTCTACTACTAGGTATATACCCCAAGGAGATCACTAATAAGAAAGGACTCATATATACACCAAAATATTTATAGGAGTACTTTTGGTGGTAGCAAAGAACTGGAAACAAAACAGATGCCCATCAGTTAGGGAAACAACTAAACAAATTGTGATATGTGAACATAATGGAATAATAATGTGCTGTAAGAAATGATGAATATGACAAATACATAGAAGCATGGAAAGATTTACATGAACTGATGCAGAGTGAAATAAACAGAGCCAAGAAAACAATATACACAATGACTACAACAATGTAAATGGAAAGGACAATAAATAAAAGTGAATAATACCAAATTACAAAGAACAAGTGTGACTCCAAAGAAGAGATATGAGAAAACACTTGCTCCAACTCCTTTGCAGAGATGAGAGGTCCTCAGGTCTAGATAGATAGATAGATAGATAGATAGATTAATAGATAGATAGATGGATAGATTGATTTTGTTGGTGTATTGATAAGTTTTGCTTATTATATTTTCTCTTCCCCCTTTTAAAAGGGGGAAGGATGAGGATGTGCTTTTTAAAAGGGTGAGGATGTGCTTTCTTTTAAAAAATATTCTTTCTAATATGAAATGACACTCTGGGAGGAAAGAGGGGAGGGATGCATGGGAAAATTTATTCTACATAAAAGCAAATTCTATCAATAAAAATTGATTTTTTAAAAAATCTGCTAACCATTGTTCTGATCTCTTATAGCTCTTACCCTCTGACCCTAGTAGCTATGAAACAACAAGCAGGTCATTTTATCTCTATGAGCCTCAATTTTGTCATCTGCAAAATGAAGATAAGAATAATTCTACTACCTAATTCACAGGAGTGTTGTGATAAAGCATTTTGTAAACTTTAAAATACTATATATGCATTTGAAATATTATTGCTCTCCTTTTTTTTCTAATCCCTAGTTCTCTTGGTTCATTTGGAAACCTCATAAAAGCATGATAGTGTTTTGATCCCCTAACCTGATCACTACAAAATGAGTCAGCTAGTTAACTCCAAAACTTTGCCTTTGAACCTCCACTTTGCATTGATCTCACTTTCCTCTATATCATTTTTGTATTTGGGTTATTTGTTTATTTGTTCTTCTCCCCCAGTAGACTATAAACTAATTTAGAGCTGGGCCTGTGCCATGATCATCTTGGTAACCCTAATATTCTGTTGTGCTTTGCACATAGGATGCACTTTTAAAAATGCTTCTAGAATTGAATCCATATCTGTCTCCAGTCAGTGAGCTCCATAAGGGTGGGCACCCATATATTATTTACCTCTGTGTCCCCTTCTGCCTAGAAATTGTCCTGCACAGACCCTCTAGTCAACCATAGAACCTCAGAGTTGGAAGAGACTTAAGAACATCTCACCAGAAGAAGAATGGCTCATATTTCTAGAGCAATTTAAGGTTTCTGTTCCATTCTTAACAACCTCTGTGAGCTGGGTAGTGCCAGGAAAATCGTTCCATTTTACATGAGGAAACTGTGAATCAGAAAAACAAAGTAACCTAACCAGACTCAATAGCTAATAATTATGGGAACAAGGATTTGAACATGGAGGCCTCTTGAAACCTGGAGATGCACATTTTTCCCAAAAACACACTTCCCCTCATAGATTTCATGGCATTTTGATGGTAGTTTGCTTTTTTTTTCAATTTACCAATTTTTGATCAAAGACCATGTATATTAATTTTAATAAAGTAATTGCCAAGTAATCAAGAATGTCTTATAGTAGAAAAATTAACAGACTCAGAGATCCTAGGTTCAAATCCCAGCTTTTCCACTTAATGCCTGTGTGACCTTGAGTAAGTCACTTCATCTATCTGTGACTCAGTTTCCTCATCTATAAAAATGAGGGGGTTGGACTCAGTGACCTCTAATGTCCCTTCCACCTCTAAATCTGTTTTCTTATAACAGTAAACACAAAGAAAAAATAATAAATACAAAGCAGTTATACACAAAGTAGCTTGGGAGGAAGGCCACTAGCAGGTAAAGTGAAAAAGAAAGATCTCATGTAGAAAGTGGTGCTCGAGCTTTGATTTTCCAGACAAAAAGAGAGGGATTCGTTGAGGCAGAGGTGAGGAAAGAGTGTCTTCCAGGCACATGAGATGGTCAGCCCAAAAGCACAGAGATGGGAGGTAGGTGCTGTTTGAGGAACACAGAAAAGGCCATTTTGGGTGGTTCACAGAGTGTGAGGGAGGAGTAGTGTCCACTGAGGCTGGAAAGATTAATCAGGGCCAAGTTGTGAACATTTTGAAAGCTAAACAAAGGAGTTTATAATTTATCCTAAAGATATTGAGGGCCAATGGAGTTGACTGAGTAGAGGAGTGATATTGTCAGATCTGGGCTATTTAAGGAAAATCATGTGGGCAGCAGTGTATAGGAAGGATTGGAGTGGAGAGTAACTTGAGGAAGAGAGACCAAGTTGTGATAATGAGAGGTGATCAGGACCTGAACCAAGGTGGTAGCTATGTGAGCAGAGGGAAGAGGTCAGATTCAAGAGATTGCATAGGTAGAAACAGCAAGATTTAGGAAAAGAGACGAACTCTGAGAAGAGTCTCTCCAAAGGACAGCAGAGAGATGGCAATGGAGGAGGAGGAGGAGGAGGAAGAAGAAGAGAAGGAGGACATCAGGCCCTCTGGAAGAGAAAGAAGAGCACTGGACTTGGAGTCAGAGGTCCTGGGTTTGATTTTTGACTCTTCCACTTATAGCTCTGTGTCCTTGGCCAAGTTACAATATTTAACTTCTCTAGAGCTTGAGTGTCCTTGTCTATAAAAATGACTAGGTAATTTTTAAGATCCTTTTCAACTCTAAATCTATCATCCTATGAGCCCTAACCTTGGGGAATTCAGAGTTGAGCCAAAGAGACAAAAGACACAATTAAAAAAAATATTCCGAAATCATGTATCCACAAGTGCCCAATAACTATATCTAATCAAGTATGTAAACAGTGCGAGATTACTGAGCTCTGCTCTTAGCACAAACTCCTCTGTACCCTATGCTCTGAGTTCAGGTCTTGACTCTGTCATTTATTTGTGCGAGTCACTTAGCCCCTCAGCCCTCAGTTTCTTCATCTGTAAAATGAGGGGCTTTGACTAGGTTATCTTTAAGATCCTTATCATCGCTAATATCGCATGAGTATAGTCTGAATCTGTCAGGTTTTGTCAATTTAATGTACCTGCCAAGAAATGATTTCCTAGTGGCTTGGCCTGGGGCCAGGGTATGGACAGAAGGGTGAGATTCTGTTGGGACGTAAGGTCCCTGGTATGCTTGGTTTCCAGAGAGGAAGTTAAAGGTTTTGTAGAGTAAAACTTCTCCCTCTCCTACAGGTCCAGAGCTCAAGGCTTTTTTTTTTCCTTCTAGGCAGAGAAATTCAAGTTATGATTGTTTTCTCTTGAGCCCTCTTCCCTCACACCTACCTTTTCTCTGAACTTTTTGAAATCCATTCTCCTAAAGTTTAAGATACACATCTGTAATGAGAATTCTCTCTCTTAGTTTCCGAAAATTCTAAGACGGCAGGATAACTGTGCCATGCAACTAAAAATCTTAATTACACCTTATGAGGTCATAGTTATCTCCTTGTATTAAAATTTAAATTTGCTTTATTTTCAACCCATATTCAATGCACTGGCATAAAGAAATCTGAGGCTATAGATATTGCATTTCATTTCTTCAAGTTGTTATTTTCTCTTGCAAATGACGGGATCACAAGACTAAAAGTTAGAAGAGACCTTCAAAATAGTCTATTCCAGTCTTCATTAATTTTCTCATGTTTTATGTAAGGAAACAAGCTCAGAGAAGCTTCATAAGTTGGCTAAGCTAACACAAAGAAGTAGTTAAGCAGTTGAACCTGGGACTGGAACCTCTGTCTTTTAGCTCTCAATTCAGTTTTCTTGCCACTGCTCCATGGGAGCTTCTGATAGACCAGCTGTCACTCTGAGTTTGCAATGAGTGCCATTTAGAGTGGCCAGGTGGAAGAATCAGCCAATCAACAAGCTATGTGTCAGGTACCATAACAGGGGATGGGGATACAGAGACAAAAATGAAAAAGGCCCAGCGTGTAATGAAATATCCTTGCTTATACCCCAAGATAGCTTGGTTATGATAAAGAAAAGAATGATCAGGAGGTAGAAGCTGGCATTCGCTTATTTTCATAAGCCCAGGAAAAGGAGCAAAATTATTTCATGGTGTAGTGGAAAGATCAGTGGTGTATTTGGAGTCAAAGGGCTTGAGTTTCAATTCCAGATCTGCAAATTATGACTTGTGTGACCTTGGCTAAATCAGTTACCCTCTCTGTGCATGTTCCATTTTGTGTAAATGAAGGTGTTAGACTATTTCAGCAGGTCCCAAACTACAGTCTGGAGACTTTTGAGGGTCAGTCAGTCAGTCAAAAAACATTTATCAAGTATCTACTCTGTGCCAAGCATTGTTCTAAGTGCTGCCAATACAAAGAAAGGCAAAAGAAAGTTCCTTCTCTCAAGGAGCTCGAAGAAAGACAACTATGTACAAACAAAACAGATACAGGATAAATTGTAGATATTCAACAGAGGGAAGACGCTAACCTGAAAGGGGACTGGGAAAGGAATCCTAGAGAAGGGGAGATTTTAGCTAGGACTGGAAGGAAGTCAGGGAAGCCAAGAGGCATATCCCTAAGACTTTCAGGGGATTCGCAAGGTCAAAACTATTTTCATAATAATGCTAAGATGTTTTCATTCTAATTCAGTTAATATCAATAGATATAGCCCACATAAACAAAAGCTCTTTGGGGTCCTCAGAGACCAAAGTGCTAAAGAGCTACTGAATGAGACGGTCTCTAAGATCCATTCCATGAGTATCATCCTATGATCCTGCTGGGGTAAAGGGTTACAAAAGACTTTCTGAACCCTAGGAGCCAAGCAGGCTCAGGAGGATGGATGATGCCTCACACTGAAGTTTTTAGATAGCTATGGAAGGTTTAGAAAACAGTGAAAAGAGAACTGTCTGGGATCCATTCCAAGAAGCTGGAATCCTCAGGAAGCTGACATATTAGCAAAGCCTAAGGCCCATTGCCTAATCCTTTATAACATCCTCCAACATTATACTTCTTTCTGAGTCATCTCTTTCTATTTGCCATGTCATAGTTTCCACTTTTACAATTTTGTCTGGACATTTTTCTCCCACCTTCTTCATTTTCAGTTAAAAGTGACCTTTCCCTGCAAATACTTTGCATCTCTTCTCTACCTCTGTCATCTTTTTCCTTAATCATATTTATTTGTCTCTGAGTCTCATCACTCCTATTAATATGTAATCTTGAGGTCAGGGACTGTGTGGTTTTTCCATTTTTGAATCCTTAGCACCAAATGCAGTACTTCGAATATAGCAAATCTCTTTAAAAAAAATTTTTTTTAACTTTGCTATTTCATTTTGACTGTGGTCAAATTGTTTCGTCGTGGGTGAACTTATTCTTGATCCTGCTGTCTACTAAAATAGAACTACAGCTTCACACTTTCCTAATTGCTTTCGAGTTTTTGTTTTGTTTTGTTTTTTTTATTTTTATTTTGCAGTTAAACACCAAAATAGAACATTTCCATATACACAGCAAAACATTAAAAAGAAGTTCCCCTATGAAACTTCAAATCTCCATTTCATACTATTTACCCTTTTTTTCTTTAAAATATACAGTAAATTATACATGTAGCTCTCAAAACTGCCTTGAGTATCTGTGTTTCCTTCTGAACTTCCTTATGTCTACTTCTATGCATTTAAAAAAACAGATGTTTCAATGGGCCTTTTTTTGGCATCACTATTGCTAATCTCCCTAACCTCTTCCCCTCCCTCCTCCTCCAATTAAAAAAAAAAAACCGAGAAAATGAAAGAGGAAAAAAAAACTTCTTGTAAGAAATAAAAAGAGTCAAGCAAAAATAGTACACATTGTACCCATAGCCCAAAACGTGTCTCTCTGCACCTTGCATCCATCACCTACCTCCCTGTCAGAAGGTAGTTCTATTTCATCATAGGTCTCTGGAGACATGGTTGGTCACTGCATTGGTCTTCATTCTTGAGTCTTTAAAAGTGGTTTTTCTTTACAATGGATTGCTGTCTTTGTATAAACTGCTCTCTTGGTTGTGCTCACTTGACTCTACGTCACTTCATACCATACAGGATTCTCTGAAATCATCTATTTCATCATTTCTTCCAGCACAATAATATTCTATTACATCTACTTACCACAATTTGTTCAACCATTTCCTGATTGTCTAAAAGGGTATGTAACACACTCTCTTAGATTCTAGTTCTTTGTTTTTCTGCACTTCCCCCCCGCAACTTTCTAATCTATCCTTTAGGATCAGGAAGATTGTTTTGCTTGTGACTATTAGCTCCCCGGTATTTTCCTACTTTTTAACCACACCCTCTCCAATCCCTATTTTTTTCCTTGCTGAGTTTGATGTATTTCTATTCAAACTGTTTCTGCACGTGTTCAAGTCTCTTCTATCTGTTCCAGACACGAGTAAGGTTCATTCTAGGGCATGCTGCAGCCAGTTCTCAAGAGCCAATTGGAAATCACCAGTACTATAAATTAAAACTTGATTTATTGTTTTGTTTACTGTCTAGACTTAAGGAAGTGGTGGATAAAATATCAATAATGCAGATTAAATTTAAAAGCGTTATGCAGAACCTTTTTTTGTCAGTGAGCTGGTTGCTAAACATTTACCAGCACACCCCTACATTAATACTATTCTTACGCCCCCCCATCACTTTCCCCAGGGTTGTATACTCTTTTTCTCACACATCTCAATCATATCATTGTACAGTTCCTCCCAATTGCTCAAGCAAATTTATCTTCCTAGGTTTTTCTGGACTTTTGTGTTTGCAATTCAAAGTTCTCACTCAGCAAAGGTCTTTTCATCAAATGGTTTGAGAGTCCTCTATTTCATTAAAGATTCACTTTTTTCCCCTCTAGGATTATACTCAGTTTTACAGAGTAAGTTATTCTTGATTGTAAACCTACATCTTTGACCTTTTAGAATATCCTTCTAGAATCTCTTCTGGTTTATAGTAAAAGCTTCCAGGTCTTATATGATCCTGATTGTAGTTCCTTGGTACTTACACTCCTTCTTTGGGGATTTTTTTAGTATTTTTTTCTTTGGTATGGGAGTTCTAGATTTTGGCTTGGACATTCCTGGGACTTTTCCTTTTAAGGTTCCTTTCAGGAGGTAACTAGTGGGTTCCTTCTATCTTTATTTTGTCCTCTGGTTCTAATAAATCTGGTAAATTCTCTTTTTTTATATTATTTTATTTTTTCCAATTATATGTAAAGACAATTTTTAACATTCATTTTTACAGAATGTTGAATTCCAAATTTTTCTCCCTCCCTCCTTCCCCTCCCCTTCCTAAAATGGTAAGCAATTTGATATATGTGCAATCATGTAAATATATTTCCATATTAGTCATGTTCTAAAAGAAGAAACATACCAAAAGGAGAAAAAAAACAAAAAAATAAGGAAAGTGAAAATAGTATGCTTCGATCTGCATTTAGAGTTATTTCTCTGGATGTGGATAGCATTTTCCATTATGAGTCCTTCAGAATTGTCTTGGATCATTGTATTGCTGAGAGGAGCTAAGTTATTCATAGTTATTCATCACATAATGTTGCTGTTATGGTGTACAATGTTCTCCTGGTTCTGCTCATTTCACTTTGCATCAGTTTGTATAAGTCTTTCCAGGTTTTTCTGAAATCCGCCTGCTCATCATTTCTTATACCACAATAATAGAATTCCATTACATTCATATACCACAGCTTGTCCAACAATTTCTCAATTGATGGGCATCCCCTCAATTTCTAATTTTTTTGCCACCACAAAAGAGCTGCTATTAATATATTTGTGCATGTAGATTTTATCCCTTTGTATGATCTCTTTGGGATAAAGACCTAGTAGTGATATTGCTGGATTAAAGGGTATGCACAGTTTGGTTGCCTTTGGGCATAGTTCCAAATTGTCCTCCAGAATGGCTGGATCAGTTCACAACTGCACCAATAGTACATTAGTGTCCCAAATTTCTCACATTCTCGCCAACATTTATCATTTTTCTTTTCTGTCATATTAGCCAACCTAATAGATATGAGGTGGTACCTCACAGTTGTTTCAATTTGCAGTTCTCTAATCAAAAGTGTTTTAGAGGATTTCTTCATATGACTATAGATAGCTTTGATTTCTTCACCAGAAGACTGCCTGTTCCTATCCTTTGACCATTTATCAATTAGGGAATAGGATCTGGAAAATTTTCATTCATGACATCTCATTTCTCAACTGGCTGCATTACTTTGGAACTTCTCTCACTGACTTCTCTACGATGCCCTCAAGTCAGGTACCTTCTCTTCTCCTATACATAGCTTCTCCTTGCCCCACCCCATTAGGGGGCTCTTCCTTGAGGACAAGGTCTGTTTTTCTTTTTTTGTATTTGTATCCCCAGCACTTAGCACACAGTACCTGATACACAGTAGGTGCTTAATAAATGTTTATTAACTAACTGCCTAGAAATATAGGATCCAGTCCTTTTTCTAATAATGGCTTTCAAGGAGTTCAATTGATACTTAAATTATCTTTTTCTGACCTGTTTTCAAGTCAATTGTTTTTGGTATCTTACATTTCCCCCCTATTTTTTCAATCTTTTGTTTTTGTTTGATTTATTGCTGTCTCACAGAGGCATTGACTTCGGCTTGCTCTGCTCTAGTTTTCAAGGAATCTGTTGCTTTAATAAGGTTTCCACTTTCTCTTCTAAGCTGCTTAATCTTCTTTCAATTTTTTCCTCCAAAAGTGCTATTTCATTTTTTATCTCTGGCTTCATTTTTTCCTAGGTGTTGATGTTTTGTTTGTTTATTTGTTTGGGTTTTTTTTTTTTACTATCTGCTTAGAGTAGTTACAAAGCTACTCATTCCTCCATTTAGGGAATCTTTAGATTTGCAATAATTTTTTAGGTCAGTTTTTATTTTCTTTGGTTTACTCCTCTTTCCAACTTTATTTCCTGAATTTGGGCTTTGTTCTAGGGCTAAGCTGAGGCCCCTTCTGTTCTTTTGGGTGAGGTGGTCAGCCCTGTTTTGTTTCTTCTGAGGTAACCTGGGTTCAAGTAAGAAAAGAAATCTTCAATGAGCTTCAGAAAGCAGGGCTTCTTAACTATTTTGGGTACCATGGGGCCATTTGGAAGTCTGATGAAGCCTATGGACTCCTCAGAATAATGTTTTTAAATGCACAAAATAAAATACATAGGACAACCAAGAAAACCAAAGGTTAGTGAAAATGAAGATGTGAATTTTTTTCCCTAAGTTCCCAGACTCCTTGAAATCTAGCCATATGGGTCCATGGACCCCAGGTTAAAGTCTGCATTAGAAGGTAACTGTTCCTCCTTCCTACTTCTTGGGGAGGCAGGAGTAGACCCAAGGAAGTCAAAGTGAACAGCAGGGGCCCTAGATGACCTGGAATGCCAGGAGGCTGGTATCTTAAGGATGGATCTCTCATTAATTAGCTCAACCTGTGGACGTGATGAAAAAGACTCTAGGGGCAGCTAGGTGGTGCAGTGGATAGAGCGCCGGCCCTGAAGTCAGGAAGACCTGCGTTCAAATGCGGCCTCAGACCAAACACTTGACATTTACTAGCTGTGTGACCCTGGGCAAGTCACTTAACCCCGATTGCCTAAAAAACAAACTACAACAAAAAAAAGAGACTCTAAATGCCCACCCAGAGTAGCAACTTGCTCCCACTATAAGAGGCATACAAGAACTGGATGACTGGACGACAGCAGATTCACATTTACTTCTGAAAATCTGGTCGTTACATGGATGTGCTAATTACTCATTGAATGGAGTGGAATGGAATGGCCAATACTATTTAACTACTTAAGCTTTTCTCCCTCCTCTCCTTTTCTCTCTTCCTCTCTCTTTCCCTAGTCCCTCTTACCACCTCCACCTCTCCCTCCAAGCAGCAGTAGTGAATGGCATTTGGCAAGTTAGAGAAGTCTTAACAGAATTTCTGGTGCTCTCAGAAGATAACATACCTTCTAATCAATCAAGTCAGGCCTATGGACCCTCCAAAATGGCCCCTAGACTCTAAGGACTCAGAAAGTTCAACTTGGTCCTTCTGGGGATAAGCCTCATACCTATTGTATAGTTTCAGTGGCTCACAGTCTCAACTTCTTCCCATTCTCATCTGCCACATTCTTCCACTTGCCAGTCCCATGACAGTGGTTTCAATTCCTGCCTGCTACCCCAGAATCTCTTCCTTCCTGATTTCCTTTTGAGTTATTTCTTCCATCCTGAAAAGTAACTCTTTATCATCTCTAACAAGCCAGAGTGCATGGAGAGGTTCCTTGGACACCTTGGGCTTTTCTTTCATGAGTGAGATCAGCTTATACTTAGTACACACCTGATTGGTTAATGCCTCAGGTAGACCTAATCCCTGCACAGTCCTAATCAAGTTCCCCTTGGTTTCCCTCAGTGTTGGAAGGGAAGGGTTAGGGTTAAGCTTCTCAAGTAGATTCTAGCACTTTGTGCCTTCTCCTGAAAACTCCAATGACCATTAGACTTATAAATTCCCAGGGTGGGGACTCCTGGGAGCAGGAGCAGCAGCAGGCAATGACAAGGGCCAGTGGGTACAACAGCACTTAGCCCTCCAACTTAGACAGTCCAGGCTATGGGGCTCTTAGCCCTAACTTCTCTGTCAATACCCTGTCTCTACCTTCTCTGTCTATAATAAATGAATTTACAGTTCTCTTGAGACTGACTCTAAGTATGTGGCAGATGAATGACCATGATGGAGTTTGGGAGAGAGCTAGCTATATCCCAGAGGATATAACCACAAGAGAAAACATAAAGCTCTCTGTGGCAGCAAGAAGACAAGGAGTGAACAGCTAGTCAGTTCCACTATGAATAGTCTCCCCCTTTGTGGTAGAATATAGGGTTCTCTGACCTTGGCTGTTCCCCATTATACACACACATCATCCACTCCATTTTTTCCTGGGAAGAAATCCTCCTAGTGTTGAGGTCTAGGGGTTTAGGGGTGCTGGGATTCCAAAATCACAACATGTGGGTCCTGCCCAAAATAATTCTACCCAAGCCTTCTTTCAGTCAAAGAAAAGGTTTATTAGAACATCCTTCATATTGGGCAGACTCTTAAAAAGTCTGAACATTAGTGAGCTATTGGCTAGATTATAAGAATCTGAGCACCTTAATGGAGACAAGATGGACCTTATATACAGAAAGACTTTGGGAGGGATCTAGGAGTGGCCAAGAAGTCTTCAGGAACTGTGAGGTAATACAAGGCCAGGGACCTAGACCATGGTGGCCAAGGGAGAATGAGGCGGGTGTCATAAAGAGGTAAGACAATGGGGGGTTAGGCTAGGTTATGGGTAATGGAGAATTGGGAGATTGGGAGGAGGCAATAACAAAAGGCCAGTTGGTGGGATTATGGCCTCAGGGGACAGCCAGAGATTTGGCCATGTGCAAAAGTCCAGGGTTTTTCCTTTCTGGGGTCCAGATCCCAACCCCATCACTAGGGTCCAAGACCTCCCTCTATGTTTCATTCCAAAATCTCACAATAACTCAACCAGGAAGGAGAGGCAATATAGTCAAAAGGAGCACTGAAATTGTGATTAGGAGAACTGTGTTTGAATCATGATTCTAGCACTTATCTACTTTGTGATTATGAGAAAGTTACATAGCCTCTCTGATGACATATCTTATCTACAAAATTACTGCTTACTGTGCATACTCCCTAACTCAGAATTGTGATGAAAGTGCTTTGTAAACCTTAAAATGCCTTGAAAATATTTAAGTATTAGCTTCCTGCTATCTCACCTATATCTGCCTACAGTGATATCACAAAAGAAAGGATAGCTAATGGTGGGATTTCAGGCAGTTTGGAGAGGAAAATTGTAGGTGGAGGAAGGCACTAAATTTTAGGTCACCTAACTTAGACAGTCATTCCCTGGGCCCTAAGGGAAAGGCTGGGACTGTCTGCTCAGATAAGCCTGGACCTGTAGCTACCTGGACCCAGGGCTGCTCCCAGCCAGTTGGCCCTGGAAAGAAGGAGGGGTAGAAGGCCCATTGTCCCCTGAGCTTAGGAAAGCAAAGGGTGGGGAGACCTCATTGTTCTGGGAAAATAACTCACCAGCCAGAGAGTGGAACCGGAACAGATGTAGGATTTCTCTGGGTTCAGGAACTGGAGAACTAACCGGGCATGGGAGAACTGAGGACATTTTCCCTCACTAAGCACCACCCCCCTTCAGAAGTGTGACTTGAGGGACGGTATTTGCTGCTAAAGCATTGGCTATGTTCTCCCTCTCTCCCCACCATTACAGCCACACCTATTCACTTACCCCCTCACCATAAGCTCAGTCCCCTGGGCTGTATGGCAAGACCCAAGCTGCCCCACCCTAAGGATGGGGCCACATTCCTCACCCTTTCAGAAACTAGGTCTGTCAGAGCTCCAACTAGAACCTTCCTCCACCTCCACTCCACCCCCTAGGCCTACGTTAATATTCAGTGGGAGCAAGAACACGAGCTAATTGGAGAAATACTTCCCAATCCTTCTCACAACTCAATCCTAACCCTATGCCTCTATCCTTGGCAGAGAGAGAGTCCTTTCCCAATGACCCATGACCCCCAAACTGAGCCACTAATGCTGTTTTTCTCCACAAAATTTATCTTATACTTATGGTGTGTATGTTTTATACATATATATACATATATATATGTGTGTGTGTGTATTGTCTCCCCCTGTAGAATGTAAGCTCTTTGAGGGCAAGAACTGTTTCTTTTTTGTCTTTGTATTTCCAGCACTGTACCTAGACCAGAGGTGTCAAACTCACATGTGTCTGAACCAGATTAAAATGTAATTGGGAAATATTTATCAAAGTGAAAATATGATACAGCAGAGATAATGTTAATTTGTAGTTTTCTAAGTCAGCATGTGACCTGCAGGAATCTGTTTCTGTCTGAATTTGACACCATTGGCCTAGACCTAGACAGTCTGATTGAGTGGATGGCTTAACCATGTTCCCTTCTGCTACAATGAATGAGGCTGCTCTGGAAGGACTCCCAGGCTCCCTAAAGATCTGGGATTTAGGATTTAGATATAGAGACTATCTAGTCCACCCCCTTCATTTTACAGATGAGGAAATTAAGACCCAGAGACATTAAGGGATTTGGCCAAGGACAGACAGGTAGTAAATAGCAGAGCCAAGATCTGAACCCATATTCTCTGATGACAAGACCACTAGACTGAGCTCTGGTTGACAGTCCTCCTTCTACCCATTCCCTGTAACTCGAAGAACAGGGAATGAGCTGTACTCCAGAACTTCTTCAGAGCTTTGAGAAGTCTTAAAATAGAAAGCAGAAGAAGCACATGGCTGTGGCCTGGGTGGTCAGTTGGAAGATGGAGAACTAGGTGGTGGATGGGGAGAATCAGTAACCCCAACTCTTCTTTATCAGACTACTCTCAACTCCCTCAGAACCCTCAGGACCACAGACTCTTCCTTTTTCCTGCCTGGTTCTGGCAATAACTGTGGCCCCCAAACTGGTAGAATCTCAGAATAGTAGGCGACCTTTTAGATTCTTAAATACAAACCCCCAATCCCTCCTCTGCTTTGCAGAGAGGGAGACTGAAGCCCAGAAAGGGGAACGGACTGGAAAAGGAAAGGCCCAGAAAGGCACGTGCTTAGGGTTATTTGTCAACTTGGTGGCATAGGTAGAACAAATAAGAGCTCAAGTCCCAGACTGGAAATAGTATAGAATAATGGAAACACCACTGAATTCGTCCAAAATCTCTGGCCCCAGATCTCGGGTCAGCTGTTTACTTACCTGTATGACCTGGAGCACATCACTACCTCTCTCTCTGTCTCAGTTTCCTTTAAAGACCCTTCCAAGTCTGATAATTTATGTTTGGTACAATGTAAAAAGCATGGGATGAAGACATGGCTTGGCATTTCGCCTTCCTAATTGGCTACCTATATTACCTAGAACAGGCTTTATTTTTCTGTGCTTCTGTGTCCTTAGATAAGGAAATAGGGGGTGGAGGGAGTGTTTGAACTAGATTATCTCCAAAGAAGGGGTTCTTAACCTGGAGTGCTTGAATTTCTTTCTTTTTTTTTTTTTAAAGATTTTTATAATTACATTTAAATAGAATTGTTTCCCTTTGTAATTCTATGCATCTTATTTTATCCATATATAGACATTCTGGGGAAGTGACCATAAGTTTCACCAGAATGCAAAAGAGGGGAAGTCCACGACATAAACAAGATTAAGAACCCCTGCTTGAAGGTCTCTTCAAACTTTAAAATCCATCTGATCCTGTGGTCCAGTAATTCCTGATCCAGGGGTCTTCTTTTCCCTACATTAGAGAAGGTTTCCCCTGCTCTGAGATCCCATGAGTTTGAACCCACTGTGGGTCCTGGTCCTTGCCCTTCCACAAGGAAATGACCCTTATCACCATCCACACCCAGGCTTTAACAGCAAAGAGAACAGATGCCTGTTGCCCATAGGACAAAATCTACTTGTTCCCTATCCCAGAACGTACCCTTTTCCTAATGAGGGAAGTCACCATGTCTCACCACTACCACCAACCCACTCAACTCCAGTCAGAACCTTGTATTTGAGTAAACAGTTAAGGTGTTCCTAAAATCCTCCATCCAATCTCTGAGTGTTCTCTGGGTCCCTGTCTTATACCCCATTCCCTTCCTGCTAAGAGAAACCCTGGCTCAGCCTCCACCCTTTTCCTTCCCCTCCTTTTCCCTCTCTCTCCCTCTGATCTCAGCCTGATTTTCCTTCCTTTTTCCCCAACCACCCTTCCCCTAACCTAAAGCCCGCTCCTTCCCTGGGCAGTGTCAGAGAGGTCACAGGAAGGGCACAGTGGAAAGAACACTGAACTTGGAATAGGAAGGTCTAGATCCTGGTTCTACTATTTACTAGCTGCAAGATCATGGGTATAATAATAATAATAATTTTAATATAATATTATATAATAATTTTCTTTCTCCAGTCTGTTTCCTCATCTGTAAAATGAGGGTACTGGATTCCTAAGATGGTTTTTAAGGCACCTTTCAACTCTAACACTCCATATTCTAAGACCTTTTCCAGCTTTAACATTCTGTCTGGTTGAGGTCTGACTGGTTTTAATAATAATAATTATAACAATAAATTAGCACTTAAATAGTGCTTTAAGGTTTGTGAAGTATTTTACAAATATATCTCATCTTAGTTTTGTTGCAGTCTGAGAGGTTGAGACCCCTCAAAGACCACTGTATAGGACTGGGTTGTCTGGAGTGAATTCACAGACTCAAGCGTTCTTTAAGTCAAGGTGGCAAAGATTTATTGTTATGCTTTTCAGCGGGCAAGGATTCTTAAGGAACCTGCACGAGACTGAGGATAGAGCTAGGGTTTATATGGAAAAGGGAATGGGAAAGGAATGCCAGGGACACTGATGAGGTAATCTAAAGTTCCAGGTGTCTTTGGGAGCTATGGATGAGAAAGTACAGGGAGTATACCAGACAGGAAGGGAGATGACAGAGGTATGGATCTTTGGAGTCTGGCAGGAGGAAGAGTCCTTGGGCCGGCCAAGGACAAAACTCCTTGGGCTGGGCAAGGCACCCCTCTCCCTCTGTCTTGATGAGAGAATGCATCAGCAAGGGCAAGCTTTCTCACAAGACAGGAGCTTACTAAGAATTTCTTTGGGAGGCTTCCAGAGACATGATCTGAGGGTTGGGGCCTGAGCAGCCCAGCACTCTCTCACCCAGCTTTGTGTAGCTGCACCAGGGAGAGAGATAAGGGTCTTGCTGGGGCCCACTCATGAATGACTGCTAGGCACAGTGTCCTTGGGCTGGGGAGTGGTTGTCAGAGGCAGGGTTTCTGAGACTAAGGAGAAATTGGGGTCCAAGTACAAGCACCCAAGCACCCCATCAGTTTCACAACAACCCTGGGGATAGGTGCTAATCAATCCCCATTTTACAGATGAGGAAACTGAGTACAGAGAGGTTAAATGAGTTGCCCAGGATCAAACAGCTAATAAGCATCTGAGGCTGGATTTGAACTCAGGCTTTCCTAACTCCAAGTTCAGTGCAGTACCTACTGCCACCTAGCTACCCCTCTACAAGGGGCCACAGGCCTCTGGAGAGGTGAGGGATTAGAAGTGGACAGGAGTTAGGTGTTAGAAGTGTCCCTGAGACTAAGCCTTAGGCCAAAGGTGCCTTCCTTTTGAGTTTCTATAGCACCTTTAGATTAATAACACTGGAGAGGTTGTCATAATACTATGAGATATCATCCTGATTTTATAGTCTTCTTAGCCCAGTCACATAGCGAGGATACAACTGAGCTAGTCACAACTTGAACTTGGTTCTTCTGCTTAACTATTTTTGTTTTTTAACATGAACTAACTGAAAACAGTGGACTCTAAAATTTGAGGTGCTGACAGCTAATGGCCCCTGGGAAAATCAAGATTCTAAATGTTACCTTAGTGATTATAAATCCAGATTTGATTTGGTTGAAGTATGTCTTGAAACTAAATCATGTGGTCTCATTTAAAGTGAGATGTGTTCTCCTATTAGGATAATTTGTGGTAAATCAGAACTTAATGCAAAATACATTTATTATTTGGCATTAAAGCAATATGATGGAAAAATGCATGGATCAGAAAATCCTGAGTTCAAATCTGGTCTCAGAAATTTATTAACTATGTGACATTAGCCAAGTTTATCTCTGTTTACCAAAGTTTCCTAATCTGTAAAGGAGCTAATAATAGCACCCACCTCCTAGATTTTTTGTGAGGATAAAATGACAAAATAATTGTAAAGTGCTTATGGCACATGCTAAGCACTATATACACTTTAGTAAATGTAAGTACTCTATATTGCTCTTGAATGCGATCAGTATAGAATTCGAAAATCAATAAAATAAATGATTTTCTATGTAAAATAATTTGGAAATGCATTCAACTGAATTGATGTCATCTTACTGGTAATAAAGTTTGTTTCATGTTTTAAATACATGGTATTGTATATATTATTATTGTATTTCTTAAAAATTTTTCTTATATTATGAAATTTACAAAACCATTGTATCAGAAATGCTATTAGAAAAGTAACTTCTCTCATAATCTGGATGCTGTTAGACATGAATTTAGCCACTAAAGAATGTGGTCAAAATGTTTGGAAACTGTCAAATATTTAATTGCATATATTTTGCTCTAAAACGGACGATAACAATGATAATAATAACTTAGTGTTTGGGGGGGGAAAGTAGCAAAGACTTCTTAAGTTGTCCTTATCTGTGAAGTTTTAGGACTTTCAATTTGGGCAGGGTCTTAAAATCTTATCAGTCCTGCTGGCAGAATTATGGTTAGATTCTAAAGTACTGAAGTTTGAGGGCCACACCCAGTCAGCGGTGGGAGGGGGAGTGGGAGGAAGGACCTCACAAGTTTGCCTATAGTAAAGAGTGAGCTTTAGCTAAGGTTATTTCACCTTGGCCTATACACATTGTGAAACTGCTGCTCAGTCTTGTCTGACTCTTCATGATGGCATTCAGGGTTTTCTTGGCAAAGATACCAGGAGGAAATTAAGTGACTTTCGCAGGGTCACCTAACTATTAAGAGTCTGAGGTCAGATTTAAACTCAGAGAGATGAGCTTTCCTGAATCTAGGCCCAGTACTCTATCCATTGTGCCACCTAGGCACCTATGAAATTGTACCTGTTAATAGACAGTATGTATTGAAATTGCATCTTTGAGCCAACTTAGTAACAATAGACCTTAGATTGGAAGACTTCAATTTCACCTTAGAGGTTAATAGGTAATACAGATTGGACGCTTACAGTTGCCAGAAATTTTTTGGGGATGTTGAGTCAACTATCATGTATGTGTGAAATTCCAGAATGTGGTTATTCTGGGTGCCTACAAAGGAGGGTACACCCTCCTCCTCCTCTCCACCACACACTCCCCACACACCCCTTGTGCCAATGGCCTCCACTAGGAGGGCACCAGAAAAACTTCATTGGATATACTGTCAAACATCTCCCTACCTCTTCCCCGCCAGCTCAAGTCTCCATATCAGAGCAGCTGGGGAGCTCTTGGAAAAATGATTCCAAAATGACTCCTCTCAGTTTAGACCTGGCCCCAGTGCTAATCCCTCAAGTGACCACGTGGTGGCGACACACAGCCACCAAATCAGGAAATCAGACTCCAGATGAAAGGGAGCCCGTCAGTGTCCAGTCCTCCAGTGACCCACTGTGTAGTTTCCAATACCTCTTTTTCCCCCAAGGACCCATCAGCTCCCCACAGGTGCCCCAGTGGTTCTGAGGAAATCAGGGCTTTGCCTCAGGCCCAGGAAAAGGGCCTGGATAAGAGAAGGGCTGAAGATCATTATAGAACCTTAGTGCCAGAAAGGACCTCAAAGGTCATTTTGTCCAACTTGTACCCTGTACAACATTCATGACCAGGGGTTATCCAGCCTCACTTGAAAACCCCCTGAAAAGGGGAATTTATTCCCTGAAGCAAATCCTTCCATGTTTGAATAATAATTTTAGATAATGATTGTTAGGAAGATGCTCGGATGAAGCTGTGATCTCATCAATGTAGATATCCCCATCAATAATCCATCCAAGCCTGAGCATCCTGTGGGACCATTGTCCATGTATATCGCATTTAGATTTAGGAAGATAATAGATCATTAAAACTGTAAGCCAGGTTCAACTCCCTTATCATACAGATGATCTAACCAAGTCATGTAGAGGTTAAGTCACACAGGTCATGCAGCTAGTCAGTGATATTGCCAAGAATCAAGCCCAGGTTCCTGACTCCAAAGCCAGTCTCCTTTCCACTGCTCTTTTGGGAAACTGAAATTAGATTTACAGAATCATAGCTTTAAAACTGGAAAGGACTTTTGTTGTTGTTGTTGAATTATTTTTCAGTCATGTCTGACTCTTTGTGACCACATTTGGAGTTTTCTGGGCAAAGATACTAAAGTGGTTTGCCATTTCCTTCTCCAGTTCATTTTACATGTGAGGAAACTGAGGCCAACAGGGTTGAGTGATTTGCCCAAGGTCACACAGCAAGTAAGTGTCTGAAGCCAGATTTGAACTCAGGAAGAGTTCATCCCATCAACCCATCGAATGAACCCAGTTGGCTAGCTACTAGGGTTGGAACCCTGACATCCTTGGCTTTTAGAACCACCTTCGCATTCTCAGGGCTGAGTCCCCTATTGAGTACTTTGGTTTGCATAAGTACACATATATGTGCTGGGATTGGGGCAGGGGCTGGACTCCCTAAGGGTAGACTTGGGAATGGGGAGCAATGGAAAGATCATGGGGTGGGAGGAGATAACAGCCATAGAGTCTGGGCGTCAGAGCTCTAGGAGTTAACTGAGCTAAAATGAGAGGGGACCACATTGGGGAGGATCATGGCTGGATCATGACTTATGAATTGGGACTGGGGGCTAAAGGAACCATGGGAGCTACGTAAAGGTGTGTGGGGGGGAGGATGGGGGTGCAGGCCCTGCCTCTTTCTCATTAGTAGGGCTTTGTCCAGGACAAAGACAAAAAGCCAAACTTTGGGCACCTGAATCCCCGAGTCAGAATCACTCAATTACTCTGGATTCAAGCAAAACATCCTCTCTTTGAGTACTTCCACAGCCCGCCCCAATGCATCCTGATTGCCCATAATTGAGGCCATTACAGTCCCTTCTTTCCAGTACAAAGGGGCTGCCGAAGCTGCTGCTGTTACTGATGCTGCTGCTGCCGCCACCACTGGCCGGCCAGCTCCTTCCCCTCCCACCATTCTGCTCAGCTCTCCCAGCTGCTCAGCTCCAGTTGGAAAGAGAAAGTGCCCTAAGATCAGGAAGGGGCTGGAAGGTCAGCCCCGCACCGACCTGGCCCAAGTCAGAGGCAATTACGGTCAGAATAAGGGTTCGTTCAGTGCATACATAACACAGAGCAAGAGAATCCAGAATGTCATAATTGCAAGGAATGTTAAACTATAGAATGGTGGAGGTGAGTGGAAACTCTGATTGGAGTCCGTGGTACCCAAAGCTAGCCAGCTCTGAAGGGACCCTGGGTGTGGAGCAGTGGGGTGGGGTGGGGGTGATGCTCAGTCCTCAGGACCTCAGCTGTGGCCTGCCTTCTCTTCTCCCCTGACCATCCCAGGGCTGGGGGCTGGGGGCTGGGGGCTGGGGGCATGAATAAGAAGGGTTGACAGACAGCATTTGAAAAGGCAACCGATCTGAAATGAAAAGGCCAGGCTGGACAGGAAGTCTGGTAACTTGTAACCCTATCCCCAGGAAAGGGGAATTCAGGAAGGAGCTTTTCAGCAATCATATTCATCAGGCTCAGCCTCCTGGCTCTGGGGCAGGCCAAGTTTAGCTTGGGAGGCAAGGAGGTAGGGACCTCCTGCCCAACCCACCTAGAGAAGAGAGGGAGCAAAGAGGGAGGGAGGGAGTGTTGGTGGTAGTAGTGATGGTGGTGGTGGTGGTAGAGAGATGGATAGAGGGCCAGAGGTTTTGCTTCCAGACAATAAATGGTTCCAGGCTCCTTGGGTGGATTCCATAGGTCACAAAAGCATCTGATGTCAATTACTACCCTAGTATAGGGTTCCTTGGCTTGGGGTGGGGGAAGGAGGATATGGGGGAACAGTACCTAATATGCACACCAAGGCTGAACCCTGGAGGGCCCTGGATAAGCTCCCCAAAATTCTCCTGAAGTTGGTTTAACTGTTATGGCCTGGTGGAAAGGGAGAGAGATTTGGGGGAACAAGAAGTATTTTTCAAGTCTTTTCAGGAGGTCCCCACTCAATTTGCTCTATAACCCAATAATTTCTCTGGGCTTCAGTATTCCCAGCTATAAAATGAGGGAGTTGGACTTAAAGGGCCTCTGAGGTCCCTTCCAGCTCTAGTATTCATTTCACATTCTATCTTCTAATAATTTTATGTTCTCAGGATCCTCCAGTTCTCAGGTTTGAACTACAAGTTCAAACATTTTGTGTCCTAAGGGCCCCTTCAGATACCCTCTTAAAGTCTCTTCATGCTCTAATAGTCTATGTTCTAATATTCTGTGTTCTAAAGTCCCTTCTACCTCAAATATTTTATATTTTGCATTCTGTTTTCTTATAGCCCTTTCAGCTCTGACATTCTAGAATTCTAAGTCATTTGACTTCAGCATTAACTGGAGAGACTCAGCCTCATCCTTTTTACTTCGTCCATGATGAATTGATAATACAAAAGCACTTTGAAATCCTGGATAGAATGGTGCTATGGAAACCACAGGGGTTGCTATTTTCTTAGCTCTATTTCTCTTGTTAATTACATATTAATGCCTTCAGACTATACAGACCAAGCCAAGTACATTATAATCACCTCTGCATTGCTGAGATGTTTAACTAAATCTTTCTGATGCAATAGGTGTCCCTCTCAGTGCCAATACATTGTGCATTAATATTTTAATACTGTTATTAATAATGATAGGCTTCAATACTTCAGACTACCAGGAAAAACCAGTATGAATTAGTGAAAAGTCTGTACCATAGCAAAATCATTTCAGTCCTTCAAAATACCTTGGATTTCATCCATGAGAGTGTTCCTTTCATGGGTGTAGAGTGCAACCCTACATGTCATTGTCATCATCTGAAGAAGGAAGAAGAGGAGGAGGAGGAGGAGGAGGAGGAGGAGGAGAAGAAGAAGAAGAAGAAGAAGAAGAAGAAGAAGAAGAAGAAGAAGCACTTATATGGAATTTTAAGGTTTGTAAAGTACTTTGTACATGTTAACTCACTTGATCCTCACAGCAACCCTGTGAGGTGGATGTTATTACTATTCTCATTTTACAGATGAGGAAACTGAGAAAAATAGGAAGTGATTTGTCCAGAATCACACAGTTTAAACATCTGAGGCAAGATATCAACTCAGGTCTTATTGACTCTAAGTCATTCTAACCACTGTGCTACCAAGCTGCCTAGATAATTTCATGAGTTGTTGAGAGCAAAAAAATCTATCACCTTCTACTGATAGGTTTTTCTCTACTTATCTACATTGAACCTTGGACAGCAGACACCTACCCATAGCCCATGCTCAAAGCATTTCCAGCTTATAGAAGAACCAGCAAAAACTTGTTCTCCAATGACAGAATCATCAAGAGGTGGAGTAATCTCCACACTATGAGGCATCAGAGGAGGAATTTATTAACGTTGTTATTGTTAATAACCATTTGGATATACATATAAAGATATCTTTCAAGTTTTACAAAATATTTTCATCACAACAACTCTATGAGATAGGTAAAACCGGATTATTCTTTATTTTATAGATGAAGTCAAAGAGAGGGTCACAGAGTTACGAGGTGTTAGAAATGAAATTTGAACCCATCTCTTTTCATAGTCATTGTTGGAGGGGTTGTGAGGAGACAAGCACAACGCTATTGATGGAGCTGCAAAATGATTGAACCATTCTGGAAAACAATTTGGAATTAACTAAGAAAGTCACAAAAAACTGTTCATGTTCCTTGACCCAAGTATTCCCACCTCAAGGAGGTCAAGAACAGAAAAAAAAAAGTCCTTTATATTCTAATATATTCATAGGAACACTTTTTGTAATAGCAAATGACTAGAAATAAAATGGGCACCTACTGGTTGGGGAAAAGCTGAACAAATTGCAGTACATAAAGGAATATTACTGTGCCATAAGAAATTATGAATATAAAAGATTCAGAAAAACATGGTACTATTTGTGTGAATTGATAGAGAATGAAGTAAGCAGAATCAGGAAAACAATACACATAATAGTTACAACAATGGAAAATGGAAAAGCAATAAAACAAAATTGAATGCTAAGTAATTACAATGGTCGATCTTTGCCCTGGAGATGAAGAAATACAGCTCCAGTGTGTGAGGTTAGGCATTATGGATGGGCAATGTTGCTTACCTTGTCAGACATAGTCAATGTATCAACTGGTTTGCCCCCTGCCCCAAGGGAAGATTTATGGGGATGAGATATCTGAAAATGACTATGATGTAAAGACAAGAGGTACCAATAAAACTTTTAAAAACTTAAGGTGTTATTACTTCCAATTTGTAAAGCAACTTACAAAGTGCTAAGAAAATGTTGCCATTAACAGCCAACCAAGACTGACTTTGAAAATTAGACTCCCTTGTAATCTTTGACCTCTTAGACTATTACACTATTCTCCTAACTGCTCTATCTGCCTCATGGCTCCTACCTATCCTGCCTGAGCCAACAGATTTGGCTTCTAATATGTACTCTGAGAATATACTCCTCAGTTCAGGAATCTTCAATGGCTCCCTACTACCTACTACATAAAGTCCAATATCTTCAGCCTGGCATTCATAGCCCTCCATGATATGACCCAAGCTTCTCTCTGTAGTCTCATCTTCTACTACTCGGCTTCAAGCTAACATATGGTAAACTAGAAACCTTGTAACCCCTCTGCCCACCAATATATCCCCTTGTTTCCCAATCCTGTGTGGTGATGCCATTTTCTCCAACTATAATATAATTGCTGAAACTCAACCTATCCTTTAAGACTAATACAGATACCAGTTTTCTAGGAAATCTTTCCTGATCACCTCCCAGGTAGACATGATCTCTCCTTCCTCTAAACTCCTTAAAAACTTTGCCTCTTTGTCATATCCGCTCACTCAATCAACAAGCATTTATTAGGCACTTAACTAAGGGACCAGGCACTGAGCTGAGCACTCCAGATACAAAGAAAGGCAAAAAACACAGTCCCTGACTTCAAGAAGATAACTTTCCAAAGAAGGAGTCATGTTGCTGAATGAGTACATGTAAGACACATGCAAAATAGATGAAAGATAATCTTAGAGTGGAAGACCAGCAGCATTGAAGAAATGTCTACTGAATAAATGAATGAGTACGTTAATTATAATACCTCCCATTTCTTCTTTTGTTTAACCTCTAAGATTTTTTTTAATCAATCTATAATCCTTAATAAGCACCTGTTATATGCCAGGCATTGTCTTACGCACTGAGTTTACAAATTCGAAGAATGGCCAGGAGTGGTGATGTATGTCTATAATGCCTTCTACTAGGGAAGGCTGAGGATGGTGGATTGCTTGAGCTCTGGAGTTTTGAGCAGCACTGCAATCAGCAGTGCAGACAGGTCATTTAGAAAGGGTAACCAGGTTGCATAAAGAGGGTCAAACCAATCCAGATCAGAAACAGAGTAGGTTTATGAGAAACCATTGCATTTCCAGCCTGGGTAGGATAAGGAGACCCAGTCTCAAAAAAGAAACAAACAATGAAATAATCCCTACTTACTTAGTATATTACTATATCCATTTGACAGATAAGGAAACTAGGGCTCAGAGATAGGAAATATTGCCTAGACAGACAATCTGCAAAGAGTCTGACAATAATTTCTGCTAAAGTTCTTGAAATCAGTTGACAGAGGTCCTTTTAGGCCTGCTGTAGTGATAAATGAAGCATTTGCAATTTCCAGACTAATTTGTGAAAAGGTATGCTGCAAAAGTCCTCCTTGGAAACAGCTGGTTCTGTTGAGTAGGTTAAACTCCACACTCCATTTCCCCCACTCACCCCTGCCAGCTCCCACCCTATCCATCCTTCCCTACCCTGCAATCCTAACCAAGAGTACAATGGAAAGATCACTGAACTGGAAACTAAACAGGTTGATTTCTATTTGTAGCTCTGTCATTTACTAGCCATGTGACCTTAGATACATCCCTCAAGCTCTCTGAGTCTGTTTCCTCATCTGTAAAATGGGGATAATGATACTGAACTGTTCCCCTCATAGGACAGAGAGCACAACTCCAGTGGGCTGACCACACTGTTCAAATGCCAAATGTACATTTGCCTAAAAGACTATTTTATGGAGAACTTATGTGAGGCAAGTTCTCACATGGAGGGCAGAAGAAGTAATACAAGGATACTCTCAAGGTCTCTCTGAAGAACTTTGGAATCAGTTGTGAGACATGGGAGACATTGGCACAGGACCACTCAGCATGGCATGCCCTCTTCCAAGAAGGTGCTGTGTTCTATGAGCAAAGCAGAATTACAGAAACGTGAGATGTGCAAATTTAGAGACATCACCACTCACCAAGTGTTCATATGGACTATTTGTGCCCAACCTGTGGTAGAGCCCTCTGAGCTCATATTTGTTTTCTGACCAGCCACAGTTGGACACACTGTACCTTGACCCCAACATAGTGATGTCATTTTGGTCCTCTTCGAGCACAAAGGACAACAACCACTACCATTATGAGGATGAAACAAGACAATATATGGGACTGTACTTTATAACCATAAAGTACTATACAAACATAAGGAATGATTGTGACTATCATTAATTTCCTATATGGTTCAATGGAAAATTTGAGCTCAGCCTCATGTGTATCCTCACAAAGGTAATAACAGCTCACATTTCTCTAGCACTTCAGAGACTTACCAGTTGCTTTCCCCAAAATAACAAGTGGGAAACTGCTTTGACATACTGAAAAAACCAGTAGAAGTAAGGTCAGAAGACGTGCCTTGGGTAAGTCACTGGGTTTCTTGACTAGGAGTTGGACCCAAAGTCCTCTAAGATCCTTTCTGACTCTGAATCCTCTGATACTAGGTGGTTAGTATAGCTATTGTTATCCTCATTAGATGAAATCTGAAACTTAGGCCCAGAGTAGTAAACTGCTTTTCACTAGGTCACACACCTAGCCAGAGTTAGAAACCAGACTCCAACTTGGGTCTTCAGTCTCCAAGAGTAGTGGTTTTTTACCACTGTACCATGATTTGAGCAGATTAAAGAGGGTAGCCTATAATTGATTAATGACCTGGGTTCCAAGTGGCCTACTCAGCTGAGGGAGGAAGCCACCCCTCCCCTCCCTGCTATGATCTAAATGTTTGGGGAACTGGTAGGGGATGAGGGAGGAGGTGAATAAAAAGGATGGAGATGCTAGCTGAGGATCAGGGTCGGGCTTCCTCCCTGAAAGGCAGACGCCCCAGAGCCCCACCGGCCTTGGGCCAGCTCCCCTGACTATCTCCTTTTATGTCCAACGGGGCAGAGGGAACTCCCTGGAAGGAAGCCACACTTCCCCTCCCTGTCTCCCCCCACCCCCCAAGTGAACAATGCTGCATTTCCTCCTGCTGCCTGGCCTAAGGAATCTTCAGCCCTCCCAGGTCCCCCTGCCTGGCCTGCACTGTCTCTCTAGGGGCAGAAGGTCCTCATCTGGCCAGGCCTGCCCAACCACCACGCTTCCCTCCTCTCCTGTTCAGCTCCTGTCTCCAGCCAACAGGTCAGAAACAATAGCCTTAGAGGGGAATGTTTGCCCAATGAGACCCAAAGGCCTCTGGCTTGGGGTGGGGGGAAGAAGTGAGGAAACCTGGCCAGGGCCCAAGGACAGCTGGGTGGGGAAGGAGGGTGGAGGGAGGAAAGAGGCAAAGATGGGGAATGTGGGCCTAACCACATGTGATGGGAGTGGGGGTGGGAAGTTCCTCTCATAGAATCTGCCTGTCTGCAACCTCTGGTCATCAGATTTTACAGTGGGAAGGAACCTTTAAGATCATCTCTTCCAACCTGCATATTTTACATAAGAAGAAACTAAAATGCAGAGAGAAGTAACTTGCAATATGGAGTTAATGACAGAATTGAGACTTAAACTCAGGACGTGTGACTCCAAACCCAGTTTTCTTTCCATTATGCTGTTCAGGTATAGTTTATGGGAGGCCAAGTCAACGTTTGCCTCTATCTGCCTTTCCCACAAAGCCTCAGGACTGTGAGTAAGACTTGAATGAGAACAAGGCTCATGGGCCTAGCATCATCAGGCTAAAACCCTGAGAGTCTCATTTACACTCTCTCTCTCTCTTTCTCTCTCTCCCTTTCTCTCTGTCTCTCTCTTTCTCTCTTTCTCTCTGTCTCTCTGTCTCTCTCTGTCTCTCTCTCATGAGGACCAGGCAGGCTGCTCTTTTACCACCCTGCCTAACCAGCCTACACATGTAGTCCCTATACATTTATGTATATATCACATAAATATACATCCCATTAGCTTGTGAATAGGGTTCACCCATGTGCACGTATCAAATACATCCATCCGTCTCATGTTTATGTATGATATCCTCCATGTATCACATTCATCCACTCATGAAAATTTATCACAGATATGTCCTGACACCCAAAATCTATCCTTAGGCAGCTCTCTTACTCAATTTTGCTATAATTCTACATTTGCCTACAGCCCATGTAGTTGTATAATATGCAAACACCCACCCCAACATATTTATTTTACATCTATTATTCTCATGGGTCACATATCCAAATCCCCATAAGACTGTATCAAGTGCATATAAATCCCTTTTCCACAGATCACACACATATATACTGTTAATATATACCACATTCAATTTACAGATATGTCAATTACAAAAGCAAAAAAAAAATCCCTTCACATACAGTTCATGCTACAGATTATAGCAATGGATGAATAACATATTTGCATCTTATATTAGTTTACTTCATACTTTCGCTTTCATTATCAGAATTGTAGAATTGCAAAAGCTGAAAACTGAAAGAGATCCCTGACATTGTATAGTGTGGCCTATATCTGAGTAGGAATCCTTTCCACAACATTCCAGACAACTGGTTCTCCAGCCTTTAGATCTTGGAAGATCTAAAAAAGGGGAGCTCACTACCTCCTAAGGCATTTCATTCCACTTTTAGAGAGCTCTCATTAGAAAGGTTTTCCTTACATCAAGCCCAAATTTGCCTCTCTGCAACTTCTCCCCATTTCCTGTAATTCAGCTCTTCTGGGGCAAGCAAATCAAGTCAAGTAAGTCCTTAATCTGTGCCAGGCACTGTGCTAAGCACTGGGGATACAAAGAAAGGCACAAAACAATCCCTGCCCTCAAAAGGTTCACAGTCTCATAGGTGAAGACAACATGCAAACAACTATGTATGTAGGAGATGTATACAGGGCAAATGGAGATAATCTCAAGGGGTGAGGCACTGGTATTGAGATTAGGAGGGAATTGGAAAGCCTAGCAGAAGGTGGGGTTTGAGCTAAGACCTGAAGAAAGCCACGGAAACCTGAAGGCAGAGATGAAGAGGGAGAGCATTCCCTGAATAAGGGACAGTCAGAAAAGCCAAGGGAATGGAGTACCATGTGCAGAAACATCCAGGAGGCTAGTGTCACTGGATCACAGAGTACATGGAGGAAAAAAAAGTTTAAGAAGACTGGAAAGGTAGGAAGGGGATCAGATTATGAGGGACTTCAAAAGCCAAATGGGATTTTATATTTGATCCTGGAGGTAATAGAGAGCCTGTGGACAATACTAAATAGCAGGGTGACATGGCCATAACTGAACTTTAGGAAGATCACTGACAGCTGAGTGGAGGATGGATTACACAGGGGAGAGACTTAAAGCTGAGATACTAACCAGAAGGCTACTGCAATAATCCTGAGGTGATAAAACCCATGATAGCCCTTCAAATACTTGTAAATACTGATTCTGTCTTCCCTATATCTCCTCTCTTCCAGGCTATACATCCCAGCCGAGCTCTTTCAACATACCTGCCTACAAGGTGCTCACCAGTTCATTCATTGCCATTTTTAATCCTCACAAATGAGGAGGACCTAAATGGAGAATGTATTATTATGCCAGTCTTACAGATAAGGAAACTGTTAAGTGACTTGCTCAGTCATACATCTGATAAGTAGAAGAAATGGAATTTGAATCCAGTTCCTGATTCCAAATCCTATGCTCTTTCCACTATTCCATGATGCTACACATGCCTTCACATGTATATATATATATGTATGTATATGTATGTATGTATATATCTATATCTATATATAGATATATAGATATATATACACACACATATATATGAAAAATACTCAGCCTGCTGGCAAATCAGACATAGTAAGCTAGGCTGGAAGGAGGGGGATTTTGCTTTGGGTTCAGAGGGACAGATCTTACTCCACCCACCAAGGACCCCAGGTCTTAGGTAGCCAGAAGGCTTCCTCCCTGGAAGGAAGGAGTCATTGAGCGTCAATGCCGGAAGCCAGGAAATTGTAGCAGACACCAAACCAAACCAGTCCTCCTCCCAATCCAGGTAATCAGGCCTTTCCAGGATTCGGATTGACAGTTTAAATGTTTTAATTCTGTTTCCAAGGTTCCCCTCCCCCACCAACCCCCTACACTGGCCTTCTCCCCAAACCACTCTCAAAGGAGATCCAGCCATAATTGGACACATGTTGCATTACCCTGAGATTAGACAGGTTACCGACAGGGGACATGAGCAGCTGGAAAGGAACAATCTACCTTATGGACTTATTTACCTGATTATATAGTTTATTTTATAGAAATTGCTTCAGTGTTCAAGTGTCCCCCAGGCTGGGGTGGGGGTGGGGATAGGGGGTGAGCAACATACCCAACTCTCAGGACAAGTGGTTTCTGTCTAATGTACTTAAACCTACCAAGAAGATCGCTCCCCCTTCCCCTGCCAACTTCCCATGTGGCTCCTAATTGGAAAGAGTTTTGTTCCCATTAATTAAAAAACACTTAAGAAGATTAGAGCATGGAGTGTCCGGCTGCCAGACCTCTCTGCTTCCTTTCCCAGGTGAGCAGTTGTTAGGAGGGGGCCCTGGGCAGAGGACCAGAAGAGAATCTTGTCCTAAAGCTAGGGTCTGTGTCTGATGTAATTATTCTCACCTCTGTGGGGTCACTGTTTCTCCCTGGGACACCCTGTACTTTCCTCTCAGTCAACTAAGCACATCTTCAGAATCCCACTTCTCTCTCTCCTTCTAGAAGACCCTCTTAATGGAGCCTTGTGAATCCAGAAAACATTTGACAAACCTTGGGATACTTGATGATGCTTGACAATGCCCATCAGCTTCCCCATGAAGAATCTTTTCCTATGAATTAGAATTTGCCAATAAGCCAACGGGCAGCTATGTAGTGTGGTGGATAAAGTACTGGGCATGGAATCAGCATGACTCATCTTCTTGAGTTCAAATCTGACCTCAAACACTTATGAGCTGTGTGACACTGGGCAAGGCACTTAAAAAATCTTTGCCTCAGTTTCCTCATCTGTAAAATGAGCTAGAGAAGGAAATGGCAAACCACTTCAGTATTTTTGCCAAGAAAATCCCAAATGGGGTCACAAAGAATTAGATATGATTGAAAATAACCAAACAACAACAAAATAAGCCAAGGTTGAAGCCAGAGTTAGTTTATACCATTAGTCTATTATATGAACTTGGAGGAAGTAGCTAGGAGGCACAGTGTAGAGAGTGCTGTACCTTGAGTCAGGAAAACTTGAGTTCAAATCCAGCCTCAGACACTTATTAGCTGTGTGACTCTGGGCAAGTCCCTTAATCTTTGT
Source organism: Vombatus ursinus (assembly GCF_900497805.2). Taxonomy (NCBI): domain Eukaryota; kingdom Metazoa; phylum Chordata; class Mammalia; order Diprotodontia; family Vombatidae; genus Vombatus; species Vombatus ursinus. The sequence goes on along the minus strand of NW_020954564.1, from coordinate 11,300,678 downwards.
TTGACTCAGTTTCCTCAACTGCAAAACGAAGATGATAATAGCACTTACCTTGTAGGGTTGTTGGTAGGATCAAATGAGATAATATTTTTAAAGTGTTTGGCATATAGTAAATGCTTAATCTATGCTTATTATATTCCAAGTTATTTGCCCTCTCTGGGTCTCAGTTTTTCTTTCTGAAAAATGAGCAGACTGACCTAGAATCTAGATTAAAGGTACTTAACCTATTGCTTTTTTTTTCCTTTTTTAACTTCTGATCACTGTATTTCAACATAACTAGTTGCTTTTGTAATGCTATATATTTTATTTTATGCATTTGAAAAACATGATTCTAGGAAGGGGCTGACAGGCACCAAACTTCCAATGGGGTCCATGACACAAGCAAGGTCTAGAATAATGATCACTTAGGCCCCTTCAACCTCTAACCATCTCTTTTCTAAGGTCACTCCCAGTTCCTACTTCCTATATTCTAATATCCTGTGATCTAAGAACTCAACATTCTGAGTCCATCAATTTTGCTTTAAAATGTGATAAAATTTTGGCTGAGTCTTTAGAAGTCATAGGATCAAAGATTTAAAACTTTAGTTTGTCAAATCCAATGGCTTCATTTTATAGATGAGGAAACTGGGGCCCAGAGAGAATAATTAATGACTTGCAGGTAGTAAGTGGCCAGGTTTGGAGCCAAAGCTCACTCAATTATGCCATGCTGCCCTTCATCCAATAGAATTTTAGAAGTCCTTGGAAAGTGTTCCCTTTTATACCCTTGTCCTAAAGAGGTAGTATATAGCACAGTGGATAGAATGTGAGTCTTGTTGGGGAGTAGGGGTGAGGGGGGAGAAGAATCTGTGTTCAAATCCTGCCTCAGATGCTTACTAGTTATACAATCATGGGCAAGGCTACTAATTTCTCTCAGCTTCCAGGGCTGGTCCTGACATTATGTGCAGACAGCACCATATAAATGTAAATTATTATTATCTCACAATCCTCCAATATTCATACCACTCCAAGGGTATCCAGGGACATCATTTTATCCCTCCTCCTGCCTTTAGTCAGGAAGCAAACACTCTCTCTAGTCTTGTGCAGGTGTATGTCTTTTAAAGTCACCAGGAAGACAGTATTTGCCTGCCCAGAAATCTCTCTGTGGCCCAGTGATATAAGATCAAAAGTGGTTCAGGAAGTAATGGAACCAAATCTACTGTCCTTGGGGGATGGACTTTTGGGCTCCCACTGAGCCTCTGCTCTTGGAGAGGCCAGACAGAAACCTACCATTTCCAATTATTCACACTAATGGCCCCACCTCCAGTGGCATCAAAAGTAATCAAAAGTCGACCCTATTTCTAATCCTATCAGTGAACAAATGTAGTTTTCTCCCTTGAAAGGGAAACCAGTACCTCTTGGATTTTTCTACAACCTTATATTTGATTTCAGGCTCTCAGACTTAACTTGGTCTACCCCAGAACAGAATATCTTGGGGATTAATTTAATCAGGCTCTAAGGCTGGGCCCTATCCTAGGTCTTATCCTAAACTGTCTCTTCATACTGCCTGATTCTGCCTGCCCTCCAGTTCTCCAGGCTCTGGGAGAAGTACAGGAAATTGGAAATTAACCACTTCCCTAGAAGGCCAGGTCAAGCTGCCACTGATTCTCAAGACCTTAGTCAAGGAGGGAAGGAACTCCAGAGAAGTTAGTTAGCAAACAATCCTACAGAGTCCAGTGCTATTGTGGCCATTGTCAGGAGTTTTCAAGCTGGAAGAGACCATAAAAGGTAGAACATTGGAGCTGGAATGGCCCTCAGAACATAGAATAATAGAATGTAGAAAGACAGAGCTAGAAGGAACCTCAAAATCATCTCTAATCAACCTCTGGCATTTTCCAGCATGGAATCTGAGCCCTAGTACAAAGAAGTGACTTGTCCAAGATCACACAGCCTCAGAAAATTAGAAGATAAGGTCCTTGTTCTTGAGTTGCTTACTGTTGGGGAGTTTCAGGGCCGATTTACTCATTCATTTAACAAGAATTAGTATCTTCTATGTATTCAGCCCTGTGCTTGGATATACGGTGGACACTAAAGGAGAATATACAGCTGCTGCCCTGAAGAAGTCACAGACTAGCAGCGAGGGGGGAAGGTAGGTGTGGAGAGGCAGGGACACACATAACTATGATTCAAATGTGATATGTACAAATAGGGGTATGAGGCACCTGAGGAGGAAGTGTCCACAGAAAAAGGGACATAAGAGCTGGATCTTGAAGGATAGATAGGTAGAGTGCATGAATGGAATGAGGTGAAGAAGGACAGATCAGGTAGAGAGAACGGTAGGGTTCAAAGGCAGAAAAGCCTGGGGAGGAAGGAGTGAAGGGGAGAAAAAAAGAGGGAGTAGAGAGTGTTGGTTGGTTTAGCCTTGAATGGTAAGTATGCATAAGAGAACAGTAAGCAGTAAAGCCTGAAAAGGAGAGTGGGCAGATGGTGGATGGCCTTGAAATAACATCAGGATCATCCCTACTTAGAGGCAGCTAGGAGGTTTGGTGGATAAAGTGCAGGGAAGGAAGGAAGACCTGAGTTCAGATCCAGCCACAGACATATACTAACTGCATGACCCTAGCCTGTGTCCTTATCTATAAAATAGGGATAATAACAGCTCCTACTTCCCAGGGTTGTTGTGAGGGTCAAGTAAGATGGTATTTTTTAAAGCACCTGACACCAGCACTTAATAAATACTCATTTCCTTATCAGTGAGTATAAGAGAGCAATGCTTATTCTCTGAAGTTGGGGATGGGCAAGGAGCTAGGCCTGGCCTAAGAGGCATTGTGTGTGGCTGGGATAGGAGTCAAGAGGCTAGCTCTGTTATTCAGTCACTGTGTGACCTTGGGCAAGTCACTTTTCTTCCTTGAGACTAAGTTCTGACATCTGAGAGGGCAAGAACCTGAAAGATCTTCTAGTGCAACCTCTTCATTTTACAGATGAGGAAACTGAGGCCCAAGTTGGTGAATGGAGTTGCTTAAGATTATACCAGTGATATTTAACAGGAGTAGGATTTGAACCATGGCCCTCCAATTCCAAACCCAGCACACTGCACTAGGTGGTCTCTAAGATCTTATCTCATTCTGATATTCCGTGATACTCTGGATCACATACATCCCAGGCTGTCCTCAGGATGGGGAGCCCTGGGCAAAAGGAACCTGGGAAAAGGAAGAGGGCAGTTTCAGGTCACACAGAGAGTAAGTGCCTCACCAAAGAACAAGACAGGGAGGATAAAGAAATAAATGTCTGTTTGCCTGAGGCACCACAGAAAAGATCCTCCATGTGGAAAGCTATTCTCTCCACTCCCCTCCTCCCCCATAGAAACTCCTCTCTGGTGACCTCAGCACTGATGTATCCCAGTCGAACTCTGGGAACAGTAATAAAATGGGTTCATGAAGAGAGAAAGAGCGATGACTTTCTAGAAGCCTTTCCCCTCCCCCCATGCCATCCCAGGGGAAGAGGAGAAACTCACATTACTGGAAGATGGATGGCCAGGGGGGCTCTACCCCAGCCAGTGGGGAGGTCACTGCAATGGGGCTCCTCGAAGTTCAGAGCCTTACCCACCCCCCATTCCCCTCTTCCTAAAGGCCACTTAGACCTACAGAGGGGGGAGGTCAGCTCTCACTCAGCTACAGATACAGCAGAGAGAGCTAGAGAGACAGGCAGTTAGGCAGGCAAACAAAGGAGGCTGAGACAGAGAGAGAAAGAAAGAGAAGCAGTCAGAGATATAAAGAAGGGAGAGGGAGCAAAAAAAAAATCACTGAGTGGGAAGGAGGGATGGAAACTGAGAGAAGAAGAGAATTTGGACGGTGGTGGTAGCCCTCACTGCATAATCATAGGGTATTTCTTTATGAGCACTAGAACAGAGCTTAGAACAATAGAATGTTAGAATACAGAACACAGAATGTTTGATTTGGAAGGAAACTTGGAACACAGAATGTTAGAATTCGAAGGGACCTTAGAATAAATAGAATGTTAAAACAGAGGATATTGGAGCCAGAATGACCCTTAGAGGTGATCTAGTCTAACTTCCTAATTTTACAAAGCAAGAAACTGAGGCTCAGAGATGGAAAGTGACTTTCCCAAGACCATACAAAGACTTAGTGGCAAAACTGACACTGGAACTCAGATCTCCTGCCAGTTGAGAAATCTTTCCACCATATCATAAGCTATGACTGGTGGCCTAGTAACTAAGATTGTTCATTGTCTTAACTTTACATTGAGAATAAACTGGTTATAATGGTAATAATTCATAAGTGTCTTTGTATTAGCTTTAGTTTGCAAATGCTTTGCATACATTACTTCATTTGATTCTTACAACAACCCTATGAAGGAGCCAGGTAGGAGATAATTATCCTTCTCTTACAGAAAGGGAAACTGAGGCTCAGGGAAATGAAGTGACTTGGCACAGGTCATGCCATGAGTACCAAACTCAAACCTAGGTCTCCTGGCTCCTCATCTAGCAGCACTCTTTGCTGTGATGCCTCTCAGAGATAACAAGGAAACAGTCATCCTCTGCCAGGCTGCTGTGTCTGTAGCCATATGCAGGTGCATGCTCATTAGCATTTTCCAAAAGCTTGTAAGCATCTGTCTGTCTGGGCTCAAGACACAGCAAGGTAGCCAGGCTACTACTCATTGGAACAAGGCCTCAAAGGCTATTAGCCATCTTGGTGCTTGGAGCTTGGGGCTGCTCTATCTTAAGTCTCAGTGCTTCAGAAATCCCACTCTTGACAATTCTCTAGCTCACAGAAGGTGAAGGAAAGGGTACAGGACAATGTACTTTCAAGGCTGGGCAAATCAGCCCAATGGAAAAGTCATGTGAGGGGCCTGAGCTGCCAGGACATAGCTCAAGGGCTTACTGGCAAAGTGGAAAAGATTACCCTCTGACTTCTGGCATCAGAAGACCTAAACACAAATGCTTTCTCGGATGCTTACTGTCCATGTGACCTTGGGCAATTCACTTACCCCTGCCCTGCACTTTTAGTCTCCTCATCTGTAAAATGGGTGAGTTGGCCTAGATGGCCTCTGAGGTCCCTTCCACTTGCAAATCTACAGTCCTATGATAATCCTCAGAGGTGTCCTGGAGCTAGTTTGTACCAGTTCTTGAGCTGGTTGTTAAATTTTCAGTGTGTGCATTTGCACCTTGGAAACTGGCAAATGCTACAAACCAGGGTTTGATTTATCACTTTGTTGACTGTCTAGACTTAAATGTAATTGAGAAAAATATTAATAATTTAGATTAAACTTAAAAGTGTGTCATGTATTTTCAAAGAGCCAGTTGTTAAGCATTTACCAGCACACCCCTGATCCTTATCCTTAAAACAGAATATTCCTGGGAATGAGCAGGAAAAGAGATTTGTCTCTAGGACAGTCTCCCTGAGTTTGACACTTTGGGCCAGCATGGAATGAGTTCCAAAGTCTGAAGGATAATATATCTTGTATGTGAACTTCCTATAACTATAGGTGGCCAAGGAGAAGATGGATCAGAAATAATCTAAAAGGGCTTCTCTAAGGTCCCTTCCACCTCTGAAATCTATGTTCTAATATTTTATGTTCTTCAACATTCTATGGTCTATGTTCTAACATTCTGTTTTAAGGCCCCTTCTAGTTTGAGCATTCTATGGTCTGTGTTCTAATATCCTTTTCAGCTCTAACATTTATCATACCCACTAGTTTAGTTTGTGTTTGTACCCATCTCTATAGGCTCCTGTCTTTGCTGCAAATCCATCTCATTTACATGTGTATTGCGCCTGCCGCCATGGGTGTTGGGGTCAATTGAAACTCAAGAAAAGGGAAGAAATTTATGCAAAACTGTTGATTGCATTTGTATGTAATGAAATCATCCAATATTCATCTGACTATAGAATCTAATCTGAAAGGAGAACTGGAGGACATGAGAGTCACTGCAGAGCAGTAATGAGCCTCGGTAGTGATTAAAAAAGCACTTGAGCTTTCTGAAAATCCAGGCAGAAATAGTGTCTAATCAACACTGAATATAGGAGGCAGAGATTGGACTGATACATTTCGCAGAGCTTGCCACAGAAAATGTCTGTGAGCGGTAAACTCTGACACACCATCCGTATTCTGTTTTATACAAATCTGGGAAGCGCACAATCAGGCGAATGGCTCATCCCTGCACAAAGCAATCTTAGTGTCTCTTTTGGATCACAAGGAGCCCAATCACATCTATTTTGAAGAGCAATGTTGGTTTTTTAACCATGTCAAGAGCTTGCCAGAGTCCTAAGGGGTTTTTTTCCCCCCTGCTGTTTCCGTGGAAGGCTGTGTTCCCTGCAGGCCAGGCTTGGGGTGGGGAGAGCAGAGGGAGGGGGTGTCTCTGAACGATCCCTGTGCCACAGAAATACCTCAGGACCCAGTTATAAATGTGCTTTGGGTATCACATAGGACCACAGAATGTTAGAGCCTTAAAACATAGTATGTTATAACACAGAACATGGTTTATACAGCTGGAAGAGACCTTAAAACAAAGCCTACTGGAAAATAAAAAATATTGCTAGAGCTTAAAGGGACATTAAAACACAAAATATAAAAATATACAAGGTTAGAATTGGAAGGAAGGTTAGAACAGAGAAATAGCCATGGAAAGATCAGTGGACTTGAAGGCAAAGGACCTAGATTCGAATTCTCATCCTGCCAGTAACTTGCTGTGTGAACTCGGGCAAGTCATTTAACCTCTCAGATCTTCAATTTCCTCATATGTAAAATGAGAGGCTTCGGCTAGTTGTCCTCTAAAATCCCTACAAACTTAGAATATTAATCTAGGAACCTAGAATCTTAGACCTGAGAAAGTTCTATCTGGAAGGAATGTTAGAACATAGAATGAGCTGAAAAGTACTTTAGAACAGCACATTAGAACTGTAAAAGTCCTGCAATATTATTAGATCTAAGCCTCTCATTTTACAGGTGAGGAAACTGAGGCCCAGAAAAGTTCAATGACTCATCCAAGGTCACATGGTTGTTGGTAAAAGAGTTTGAAGATCCAGGCCTCCTTTGGCACCATAATGTTGTTTTTGTTATCTCTCACTCCACTACCTTCTGTAGCATGCAGAGCAACAACATTAATTCACCAATTGAAGTGATTGAACCCAGGACTTTTTCCTTATTAATATGATGCTGTCAGCACTAGCCTGACTGCTGGCCATGGTGCTGATATGCTTAGGTCCCAGTAGCACCTTTCAGTACCTGGATGCCATAGGAAATCAAATCCAAACATTGTTTATAGGAGGAGAGTTTCCACTTATAATAACTGAGACACATGTATTATCTATGAGACTCACCAAAACATGAAATGTTAGTGATGAAAGAAATAAAGTATTAGAGGATAAATGTAAGCATATAGAAGGAGCTTAACATAGAAAATATTAAAACAAAGCACAGAATATTAGAGCTAATATTGGTACCAGGTAAAAGATGTCAACCTGGAAAGAGATAACAATCATGTCAGCAACCAGCTCTATGAACCAGTAACTGACTTGGGTCATAACAAACAAGTTTACATTGCAGCTTGGATTAGCAATAAACAGAGTCTAGAAAAAGGCACAGTGAAAGGCATCAGGGTATAGTAGAAAGAACAATAGACTTGGAATCAGAAGACCTGGGTTTGGGTATGGAGGTGTATGGAATGCAGAGCAGCGAAGTTAAATAGATACAATAACCAGGGCACTGAGTCAATGAACAGAAAAGAGGTGATAGGAAAAATAAAACAAAACAATAATTATCATTATTACAGTAGCTATTGTTTTACTATAGTTATAAAAACATATTACATATTATTAAGTATTATAACCAATTAAAACAATAATAGCCCTCCAAAAAACCCAATCAGGAAAGTTCTTCTGAGGATAAAATAATATGACTATAGTCATCATTTCCCTTATCTGGACCTTGATTTCCTAATTTGCAAAAATGGAAACAACAATATCTGCACTACTTACTTCACACAGAATTGTGAGGACAGCACTGTTAAATGAGCTATTATCAATTCACTCTACTGCCATCTTGAATGACAGTCATCAACCAAAATCTCAAAGCTAACCGAATCAAAGAATTTAGAGTTGGAAGGAGCCTCAAAGATCTGCTGGTCCAACCACTCATTAAAAATATAGATATATACGTGTGTGTATACACATGTACATACTAAATATGTATACACACAGTTATTCTAAAGTCAATAAATATCAACAAATATAGATCCAAATACAAAGAATGAAAAAAAGAGAAATGTACACAAAAAAGTGAATCTCTATCATGTATAGGTTGGAATTTTCAGCAAATAATAAATTCAATGTTAGTTCTAAAGTTCTTGCTCATCTATGTTCCTTCTGAACTCATTCTATTTTCTTCTGTGCATTATATTAAATGCTTCACTGATCCTCTTACCATTCTTTTGTTTCTGTTTTACCATCACTAGCCACTCTCTGTTCACGCAATTCTTCTCAGCCCACCCCCCCCCAAATTTAACCTTCTTTTATAACAAAAAACAAAAACAAAACTATAGTCAAGCAAAACAAATGTACATGTTGGCCATGTTCAAAAATGTGTACCTTATTCTGCACCTCGTCTATCACTTTCTGTCATGAGGTCAATGCCCTCATTTTACATATGAGAAAACTGAGGCACAGAACGGTTAACTGACTTGTTCAAGGTCACAGTACTAGTGAGTGTCAGAACCAAGATTTGATGTCCAAATCTTGACTCCAAATCCAATGAACTTTCCACTACAACACTGCCTCTCACCAGTCTTCGAATTCAAGGCTAAGGTCTACCTTATTTTTGGTCCTTCTACCTTTTCATTATTGATTCTCTTAATGACAGATGGCAAAAAATGAACGACTGTTCATTTTGTCCTCTTGCTTAATAAAAAGTTACTTCTTAGAATTTCTCTTCCTTCATATACTTGTCAAAGCCCTTTCTTCCCCATAATTCTTTTGGCCGGATCAACAACTTCTGCTCATTTATTTCTCTTATTTCATCTTCGCAGCCTTCACCAAATCTTCATCTTGATAGGTTTATAGATTTGATTCCCTTAACAACAACCTACACTATCACTGCTGTGGGACACCACCTAGGCCTAGGGGACTACTCCTCTTCAATCCATGTACTCAGAGATTCCTGTACCTCAGCAGAACCTTCCTGATTGGTTATTGTATTTTTTTTTTCAGTGATCTCTTTTCAGCTCACCCACTCAATGCCTAAAGCCCACTCAGGTCAAACTGTCTATTTTGGCCCCCTGCCCTCCTCCCCGTGCCCCTACCCCTGGTTACTGCATCTGTTTTGTTTTAATAACCTCTCTGTATTCCATACACCCAGTATTTAAACTCTAAGAGTTTGTCTTACACTGTTAGAATGTTAGAGCTGGAAAAGATCTTAGAACACAGGATATTAGAACAAAGAACAAAGAACATAAGAGCAAGGAAAGGCCTTAGAATGAAGAATAGTATAGCTGGAAAGGATCTTAGAAGACAGAACAAAAAACATAGGAAGTAAGAGAACTTAGAAGAGAGATTACTAGCATATATACAACGAAACACCCTCATTTTACAGATAAGAAATTGAAGTCCAGAGGGGGAAGTGATTTACTCAAGGATATGCTCCTAATTAGAGGAAGTTGGGGCTTGGATCTGGATATTTTGACACCTCCCCCCCCCACCCCATTCAGTGTTCTTTACATTATAGTACACTGCTTCTCCATTCCGACCTAGCTTTTCCCCTTTTAATAAAAGCACAAAATCACTTGATCCAGAATTTCTCAGCATATTTGAGCAGGTAAAGCCTTCCAGTCCCTGCTACCCCTGCAGCACAGACACAGCGAAGGACCAAGTAACTATTTGATAAATGTCAACTAAAATAGAGTAATCAGCTGAAAGCCATTTGCTGAGCTGTCTGGACTGCCTTGGGCTCGAGGTTTTCCTTTATTCATTTATCATGATATAGAGCTCTGGCCAAAATACACACAGGGGAGAAATTGTTGACATGTGGAACCCGAGTATAGAAAATCTTTCATTTTTTTCCTGTCTGTTCACAAAATAAGTTTTTGTTTATTTAAAGACTACAGAGGACTCGGCTGTTAAGAACCAAATGCCTTTGGAGTGGAGTTACTACATAATTTATCATTTCCTCTGTTTATTAAAAAAAAAAATCCTGCATTTGGGGGAAGTATATTTGCTGTTGGAGGGCTGTTTCAGCCACTAATTAGAGGCAGTTATTGCAGAATCTCAAGGTTGGAAGGGACCTCAGAGGTCAAAGAATCCAATCTATTCCCCACCAGGAACCCCCTCTGTAACATCGAGCATTTGCTTGAAGATCTCAGATGAGACCCACTCCCACCCACGGCAGCCCATTTGACTCCAAATGGCTCTAATTGTCCCAAAGGTCCTTCTTGCATCAAGCCTAAGTTTGCCCCTCTGTCACTTCTATCCCTCACTCCTACCAAGCAGAACAAATCTAATCTGTCTTCCACATGATGTTGCCTCACTTGAAGACAACTATACTACTCCATTCCCACCTCAACCTTCTCTACAACAAAAATTCCCCCTTCCTTCAAAGCTGTGCATATAACATCTCAAAGCCTTTCATAATCCCCAATCAGCTTCCTCCAGACTCTCCTTCCTGAAATGTGGTACCCAGAACTGGGCATATTAGTGCAGACGTGGTCTGATCAAAGCAAAGTACAGTGACACTGTTACCTTCCTCACTTTGCACACTGTGCTTTTCTTAATGTACTGTAAGATTTCATTAGCTTTTTTGGCTACCATATCACAATAGCAGATTCATATGAGCTTGCAAGCCACTAAAACATCAGATCCTTTTGGGAAGAACATGTCTTATAGTTGTGACACTGAATAGAAAGCATCCATCACGTGAACTGAGGGAAGAAATTATACTTGCTCCAAGATTAGTGGGGCTCCATGGAAAGATGGCATGATGTGACTTGGATTTGAACCCTGCCTCAGACACATCTCAGTTGTGTGACCCTAGGTAAGTCACCCAATCTCTCTAAGCCTTGGTTCCCAACTCTTTAAAACTGAAGGAGTTGGATTTGATAACCTCTACGGTGCCTTGTGGCTCTAAGATTTTGTTCTGTTCTAAAATTCAATGCATTCTAACCTACCTTACAATTCTACACTCTATGCTCTTTGCTCTAACACTGTGTGTTCTGTTCCTTTTCAGCTCCAACATTGTATGTTCTAAGGACCCTTTCAGTTCTAGCATTTGGTGATTTTGAGATTCAACATTTCTGTTCCAAGCTTGAACCTCTTGTTTTTTTCCCAGGCAATTTTATCCTTTGACAAAATTCAGTAACTTGGGCAATCTTTGACAAGATTCAGTAACTTGGGCAAGTCACTTAACCTGTCTTGAAATATTTCTGTGTATATTATTTCTAAGGTCTCTTCCAGTTCTAAAATCTTCTATTTCCATGAAGGTGGGCCACTCCAATTGTTTTTATTTTTGTTTTTTAAGTTACTGGAACAAGGGTAGCTCAAGTCAAATACTAGTGGGAGATAAGAGATGGAAATGAAAGATTTCATCCTTGTTGGTTGTTTTTATTCATTTCATTTTATTTAGACCTACTTCATCAATGAAAACTCACTACAGGCAAAATACAGAGGCATTTAAAATTGGGGCCTAGCTTCAGAATATGAATTACAGGTAAAGTTCTCCAACAGTGAACATGGAGTTCAACCTCAGGAACAATTAGTAGCACAATATGCACCCACTTTCTCATTCCAAAGGAAGAAAATAAGCACACTAAAGATTCCTCGAGGTAGTGCTTAACAGAAGACAGAGAGATAGAAGGTCACAGACAGAGAAATCACACAGGGTCATAATTTACTAATACTCCTGCTCCCTTAGGAACATCAAAAGAAGGAAACTGAGCCTGGCAGGGGTATATTTCACAACTACAAGTATTTATTTAGTGAAGGCATGCCCAGCATAAAACCACTCCACATTAAGGTCACCTAAGAGTTATAATGGTCCAGTCCTATACAAGTTGATGTTGTGGTTGGAGACAGTAGACAATCTTTTGGCTTGAATAAGACATCCAAAAAGGATACTCCTAAAAGTAACACAAAAAGCATAGGAGAGAAGAATCCAGTCAAATGAAATGCTCCAAAACTTTGGCCCTAAAGTACAGCCTAGGGCATTGTTGCTTCTGCAGACTTCCCAAAGCTGGCTTCATTGGGAGTTTCCTTCTTATCCTAAGAGTTCCTTGGTCTTCAACGCCAAGTGCTTGTCCATCTCAGCTACTGTGTCATCTGCCATTTGTCCAATCTGCAGTGAGACACAACAAGAGTCAGGAATTCCAATACAAGGCAAATTCAGTGCTCCAATACAAGGATTCCCCCTGTGATGTTGTACCAACCCATGTCACGTTGTGATAACAATATGAGTACATGAAAATCCGACCCCATCCAAAGATCTCTTCTAATCCTATTTCTCCCTCTGCCTATACCCTTTGATTGGTGGAAAGCATCAAGGCTGGTCACTTAAAAAATGACTGCTGAAGATTGTAAGGATAATCAAGTTTGAAAGACTTAAGCAATAACTCTGATCCACACAATGACCAACCACAGTTACCAAGAACTCATTGATGAAATGTGCTATCCATTCCAGATAGAGAGCTGATGGACTGAGTGCAGATTGAAGCATATTTTTTTTTCCTTTTTTCTTTTTCTTTCTTTTTTTGGATGTGGCTAATGCAGGAATTTGTTTTGCATAACTATACATATTTGTAATGAGTTTTAGTTTTTTGCCTTCTAAAGGGGTCAGGAGGGGGAAGGCAGAGAGTAATAATTAGAAACTGAAAATAAAATAAAATTGAATTTTAAAAAAAGAACACAGTTGCTAAGAAGGTCCAGAGGACATGTTACTCCCCATGCCCCACTCCACCCTTGTCCCTACCTTCCCCTAAAGAGAAGAGAGGAAAGAAGAGGAGGTTCTACCAGGTAGAGATATTCTCTGTTGCAGTGGTTCTCAAAGTGTGATCTGGGGACCCCTGAAGGTCTTTGGAGATCTTTTTTTTGGGGGGGGAGTTCTGTAAGGTCGAAATTATTTTCATAATAACACTAAAACATTTTAATTTCTAATATGGTAATTATTAATTAATATATTTAGCCATATAAACAAAGATTCTTGGGAGGGGGGACTCAATAATCTTTAAGAGTATAAAGGGATCAAAAGTTTGAGGGCTGCTGTTCTATTCTATTATCATCTGGCTACACTTCTACAATACCCTTCTAACAAGTCTTCCCACCTCTACTCTTTCTCTTCTCCAATACATCCTTCATACTACTGCCAATATAATCATCTGTATGCACAGATCTGGTGAGGTCATTCTTCTGCTCAATAATCTTCAGTGGCTCCCAATGACCTATTGAGTAAATTTCAAAATCTTTTGCCTGACATTTGAGGGCACCACATAATCTGGTGACACCTAAACCTTCTAGCCTTATTACATATTACTCCCCTCTACCTATTCTATAATCCAAGCAAACTGCACTACTATATTTTCTGTACCCTCCTTACCCACCACATACCATGTTATTCCTCTTTCATTCCCCTTTGAAGGTAATGATTTTGAGAGGTTAAAAAAAAAAATCCCCTTGGACCTCCCATAGCACTTTGCACTTAAAATAAAACATGATACATTAACAGTTCCTATGTGTGTACCTCATCCTACGTGCTCTATAAGGAAAGGGAGCATGTCTTATCTCGCCTTTCTATTTCTCCCAGATCCTAGAACAGGACTATGGAAGAGAGCAGGTGCTTAATAACTATTCTGTTGAATGATCAACTAAATTACATAAATAGGGGAAAGGAGGAGAAATACAAGGAGGGGTAGGAAGATAAGAGTGAAGAAGGGAACTGAAGGCAAGAGATCCTACCAGGAAAGGAAATAAAAGAAAGAAAGTGGAATAAAAACAGGGACTCGCTGAGCTCTCCCACAAACCCCTCTGAATACCTGTAAAAACGACTCTAAACAAATTCTAGAGCAGCAGAACCCACAAAAAGACAGAATGAAACAAATTTCCAGCCCAAGACAACTTGGATGGTTGATGGGAAAGTCTGTTGCACCAGGCTGGGAGAAGAGCGCAGTTCAGCATGGGCTGCACAGGCAGCAAACCTGGAGCAGACCTCAGGGCACTGAATCACGGGCAGCTGTGGTGGTTTCCAGACTTCTCAACCCACAAACACCAAAGAAAACTCAGAAGGTCAGTAGGAAAGGTCTGTCCGACCTGGATGAGAGAGGAGCGGTGGTCCCGGCCCCAGCCTTGGTGCAGCCCTGGGGCAGTGGCAGTGGCGCTGCTCTTGGCCCACAGATGGCGGAGGCATCAAGCAGCTGATTAGAGGGGGATTGCAGGGATCTCTTTGCTGGCACTGAGGCAGGAATCTCTTTGCCCATGCTTGCATCTGGGTCATAGTCCTGAGTGGCAGTCCTGGGGCTAGGAGGAGCACTGGTGTGGCTGAACATGAGGAGGCAGTGGAGAGGGAATCCTCCTCACAGTTCCAAGGCAGAAAACAATGCTTGTGGTCACTCACAGATGAGAGCACAGGCCAGGAAAGGCCTAAACACCTCGCCCTTGATGGAACCACCCTGGAAGAACTGAAAATTCACAGGTCCCTAGAAATATCCCTGAAGACAGCTGCACAAAACCCCTGAAGCTTGAGACAGTACACCCTCCACACTGGAAGCAGACCCCTACCTTAACAAAGAGTTTAAAAGTCAAGTAATTGGCTGGGAATATGAGCAAATAGTGGAAAAATACTCAGACCATAGAATCTTACTTTGGAGACAAGGAAGATCAAAACATACACTCAGAAGAAGACAACAAAGTCAAAGCTCCTACATCAAAAGCCTCCAAGAAAAATATGAATTGGTCTCAGGCTATGGAAGAGCTCAAAAAGGATTTTGAAAATCTTCTAAAAGAAGTAGAGGAAAAATTGGGAAGAGAAATGAGAGTGATGCAAGAAAATTATGAAAAATAAGTCAACAGCTTGCAAAGGAGACCCAAAAAAATACTGAAGAAAATACACCTTAAAAAATAGCCTAACCCAAATGGCAAAAGAGGTCCAAAACACCAATGAGAAGAAGAATGTCTTAAAAAGCAGAAATGGCCAAATGGAAAAGGAAGTCCAAAAGCTCACTGAAGAAAATAATTCCTTAAAAATTAGAATGGAGCAAATGGAAGCTAATGATTTTATAAGAAATCAAGAAACAATAAAATAAAACCAAAACAATGAAAAAAATAGAAGAAAATGTGAAATATCTCATTGGAAAAACAACTGACCCGGAAAACAGATCCAGGAGAGATCATTTAAAAATTATTGGACTACCTGAAAGCCATGATCAAAAAAAGAGCCTAGACATCATCTTTCAAGAAATTATCAAGGAAAACTACCCTGATATTCTAGAACCAGAGAGTAAAATAGAAATAGAAAGAATCTACCAATCACCTCCTGAAAGAGATCCTAGGGGGGCAGCCAGGTGATGCAGTGGATAGAGCACCAGTCCTGAAGTCAGGAAGACCTGAGTTCAAATCCAGCCTCAGATCAAATACTTAACACTAGCTGTGTGACCCTGGGCAAGCCACTTAACCCCAATTGCCCCCCCCAAAAAAAGAGATTCCCAAAGGAAAACTCCTAGGAATATTGTAACCAAATTCCAGAGTTCCCAGGTCAAGGAGAAAATATTGCAAGCAGACAGAAAGAAACAATTCAAGTATTGTGGAAACACAATCAGGATAACACAAGATTTAGCAGTAGTAGATCCCTTCTACATCAAGGGATCACAGGGCTTGAAATATGATATTCTGGAGGTCAAAGGAGCTAGGATTAAAACCAAGAATCACCTACCCAGCAAAATTGAGTGTAATCCTTCAAGAGAAAAAAATGGACATTCAATGAAATAAAGGACTTTCAAGCATTCCTGATGAAAAGACCAGAGCTAAACAGAAAATCTGACTTTCAAATACAAGACTCAAGAGAAGCATGAAAAAGTAAACAGGAAAGAGAAATCATAAAGAACTTATTAAAGTTGAACTGTTTACATTCCTACATGGAAAGATGATATTTGTAACTAATGAGACCATTCTCAGTATTAGGATAGTTGGAGGGTATATATGTGTGTGTGTATATACACATATACATATATATATATATACACACACACATACATGTACATATACATACATATATATATATAGACAGAGGGCACAGGGTGAGTTGAAGATGAAGTGACGATATTTAAAAAAACAAAATTAAGGGGTGAGAGAGGAATGTACTGGGAGAAGGAGAAAGGGAGAGGTAGAATGGGGTAAATTATCTCACATAAAAGAGGCAAGAAAAAGTTTGTACAGTGAAAGGGAAGAGGGGGGAGATGAAAGAGAATGAGTGAACCTTACTCTCACTGGATTTGGCTTAAGGAGGGAATAATATACATACTCAATTGGGTATGGAAATCTATCTTACCCTACAGGAAAGTAGGGGGGAAGGGAATAAGAAAAGGGGGAATGATAGAAGGGAGGGCAGATTAGGGGAGGGGGTAATCAGAAGCAAACATTTTTGAGGAGAGACAGGGTCAAAGGAGAGAACAGAATAAACGGTGGGGCGGGACGGGATAGGATGGAGGGAAACATAGTTAGTCTTTCACAACATGACTATTATGGAAGTGTCTTGCATGATTACACATGTATAACCTATATCAAATTGCTTGCCTTCTCAATAAGGGTGAGTGGGGAGGGAGGAAGGGGGAGAAACTGGAACTCAGAGTTTTAAAAACAAATGTTAAAAATTGTTTTCACATACAACTGGGAAATAAGATATACCAGCAATGGGGTACAGAAATCTATCTTGCCCTTCAGGAAAATAGAAGGGGAAGGGGATAAGGGGACAGGGAGTGATAGAAAGGGGGGCAGATTGGGGGAAGGTGTAATCAGAATGCATACTCTTAGGGTGAGGGGAGAGATGAAGAGAAAATTTGGAACTCAAAATCTTGTGGAAGTGAATGCAGAAAACTAAAAATAAATTAAAAAAAAAAGAAAGAAGGTGAGAAAATTCTATAGGGTTACAAACTCCTTTATTCCATTCTATTCAACATACCTCTGTGAGTGTACAAGCCATTTGTGACTTCTCCAAAGTTACCTTCCTGCTACTGTGAATGTACCTTATATGTGCATAGTTATTTACATGTCATCTCCCTCATTAGATTTGAGATCCTGGAGGGAATGGATTATTACCCAGTGATAGATGGCTAGATGGCTCAGCATTTTGACTGATCCTTTTTGGCCTTGAAAATTTCCCCCTTTTTATTTTAAAATTTTATAGTACAATTTTTAGCCACCCAGGAACATATTTCCTATTGTCCCCGTATTACTAGTCCACCTAGCATCTTGTTTTCTCCCAATATTTAGTCACATGCTGAAGACGAAAGATTAAGACCTGAAACCAGCATATCTTTTCCCTAATATTCCTGAAAGGGAATATCTCACATACCAGACTCATTCCCTGGGGCCGAGGGAACTCCAAAGGCCAGCATACCCAGTTAGCAAAGTGCTGAACCCTCCCCCTGGGATAGGGAGTGGGAAGGCAGCCTAGTACAGTGGATACGTTGCTAGACTTGGAATCAGGAAGAACTGGACTTACATTCTCCCTCTCCTTCTTCCTATCTGTATGACTATAGGCTTGTGACCCAAACTATTGGAGCTTCAGTTTTCTCACCTGTAAAATGGGGCTAATAATGCCTGTAGCATCTAATTTAAAGGTGGTTGTGAAAGTTCTATATCAATGTAAGTTAATCCTAGAATATAGAGCAGAAGAAAGAATACTGGTTTAAATTCCAGGAACCCAGACTCCAACCCTAATTCTGCTACTTACTACCTGTATGACCTTAGGCAAGTAATTTTACCTCTCAAGGCCCCAATTACCTTTTCTACAAACAAAGAGGCTGAATTAAATGCTCTCTAAGATTCCTTCCAGCTCTAAAAACTCTGATCCTGTGAATCTGATTCCAAGGCTATGTGTGGACTCTTGGCCAGGATTCTGAAGCTGAAAATACGCAAAATATTCAAAGTAAGGAGAACTTGGAGCTGTTGGTGAAAGTGATGATTTCAGGCCCTCTTTCCTTAAGGACTGAGGGACACTTCTCAGGTGTCACCATTATTGCAGTCCCAGGTATTGAAATAGCTCAATTTGGCAAATCAAGTACATGAAGAAATTTATAATGTTCAGCTTTTGCCTACCAAGTTTAAATACCTTAGCCTCAAATTCCTAGGTTAGCATTATTACTAACAATACTATTTACTGCGAAGATGTATGATTTCATCATCAGTGTGGGCATTCCCTCCATTGCTGTGGATGCAAGCCCTTTGGTAAACAGTCCAGGAAGGTTGCTGTGGACAATGTCACCCTATAACCAATCAGGTGATGAATATCTCCAAACATAGCTGAGCTGGCTCTCAAAGGAGAGACACAGCCAAAGGAAAACTCTTAATGGAAGACTTTCCAGCTTGGTATGACCTGGCAGCACTTTGGTTTCACTGGACTGGTCCTCAAGGACTCAAGAATCACCTCTGTGGTTCTGGAAGACAGGGCCTTAAAGATAACAGGCTTTACAGCTGGATGAGGGCCCTACAAATTCAAGGCGGTTCCCTTAAAAATCTGGTGTCACACACTCTCTCAAGCCTCATCTCCCCTCTACCACTCCATGCTACAGCCAGGCTGGGCTACCCTGTTTCCCAAAAAAACCTCTGCATCTCCCCAAAGTCTTTGCTCAGGCTGTCCCCTGTGGCTAGGATGCAGGTGTGTGTGGGTGGGGTGGGGTGGCGTGGGGGGCATGTATTCATTCCCTGACCTGCACCTGTCAGATTCTTACCCATCCTTCAGAGCTGAATTCAAATACTACCTGTCTGACTTTGGGCAAATCATTTATAGGTTAACAGATTTAAAGTCAGAAGGGGCATTAGACATCATCTAATTGAATCCTCTATTTTGATAGATAATGAAACCGAGGCTCAGAGAGCATGACTTCCCCAAACGTCATACAGGCAGGAAGTGGTTGAGCCCAGACTTAAACCCAAGCCCTCTGACTCCAAAGTCAACACTCTTTCTGCTGCATAATACTGCCTCCCAGATAATGTATGTCCATTTAAATATACATATTCATGGTCACACACACACACACACACACACACACACACACACACACACACACACACACACCCCTCTACCTCTACCTCTAGGCTTCAGCTTCCTTTGATCCTAAATGCCACCTCCTTCAGAAAGCTTTCCTATCCCACCTCCACCCGCGCCCCCCGCCCCAAAATGGTGATGACCTTACCCTATCTCAAACTTCACACATATTTTGTCTCCAGATTTCTGATATACTGACTTTGGATTATTCTATGTTACAGTTACTTGTCTATGTGCCATATTCCCCTTCTAGACTATAAGCACTATTGAAAACAGAGACCACACCGTATTTTTCCAAGGATTCCACACTGCGCTTTGTACACAGAAAGTGCTTAATATTTAATTGAACTGTTGAATATGGTTCCTCATTAAACCTTTTAATAATATGATAAGATGCTTCTCAGCACCTCAGTAACCATGTTCTGACATCGTGGAGAACCCTTAAGAAAACATGCAGAAGTTTTGAATCAGGAAACAACTCAGAGGGCAGCAGAACAGCAGATGCAGGGGCTGAGGACACTCCCTCAGCCAATCATCACCTCCCTTTGTCCCATCCGTATTCCAGAATGCCTCCTGTGTGCCAGACCCTGAGGACAGAGAGGGCTTTGGCCAGCTTGCTTGCAATTCTGCTTTTTTTTCTCCTGTTCCACTTCTCCATCTGCCTTTTAAAAAAGATTACTCCATTCAATTCAAGTCCATTTTGCTGAATGCCTACTATAGTGTATAAAGAACACTACAGTGGGCACTGGCAGGGATATGAGGTTTAGATATGGCAAAATTCTGGCATTCAGGAGCTTACAATCCAGGAAGAGGTAGAGCAGCTCATATGTCTATGCCATTTTAAGGTTTATGAGTGTTTTTTCATCACCCTATGAAGTAGGTAATGTTCAGTATTATTATCCCCATTTTACAGCTGTAAAAACGATGATAAAGGGATGTGCTCACAACCATAAAGCTCTAAAGTGGGGGATACAATTTGAACCCAGGCCTTCAGCATCCTTTCTTCTACCTCATGTGGCTTTCATACAGAGTGAGGCCTACATTACATAATATGATATGACAAATATATCAACAGGTATAAACAAAAGGCTCTGTGAGGTCTGAGGAAGAAAGTTGTGCCCTAGAGGGGAGTTCAATTAAGGTTTCTGAGAGAAGACAGCATCTGGAGTAGATTCCAGGAAGAAAGCAAGAATAAGAATACTAGCTTCGACTTCAAGGTCCAGTTTAAAAGTTGCCTCCTCTAGCATGCTTTCCCTGACCTACTCTTCCCAACCCAACATCTTTTGTAGACAGTTAAGTGGCACAGTGGATAGGGTATTGGACCTGGATTCATAAAGACCAGAATTCAAATCCTGCTTCAGGTACTTAGTTATCTGCTTGACTCTAAGCAAGTCACTTAACTTCCCTCAACTTCAGTTTCCTTATCTTAAAATGGGAATAATAATAATTAATAATAACAATAATAATAATAATAGCACCTACCTTCCAAGGTTGTTGTGAGGACATGAAATAATGAAATGAAATAAAATAATATTTGTAAAGTGTTTTACAAACCTTAAAGCATTATATAAATACTAGCTATTAATAATAATAATAATAATAATTGACCTTTCCCACCCTTCAAATTCAATACCTTTGGTGTTCTTACTCTATTTTGTTTTACAATACAGTTTACTTTATGGCATTGCATATTTATTTCATATCATGCCAGAATGGCAGGGACCACATCGTCATTATCTCTGTACCAAAATCAACTCCAGCCCCTAACAGTGACTGGAACAGTGACTAGTACATAATAGATACTTATACATAGAAGAAGTTTCCTCATTCAGGAGATTCCCCATACCAAATCACTATCCCTATCCAATTACACAAACATATTTTAAGTACATACTCTGTGCTTAACTAGAGAAGCTAGGTGACACAGTGGATAGAGCACTGGGCCAGGAGCCAGGAAGACCTGAGTTCAAATCCAGCCACAGACACTTACCAGCTGTGTGACCCTAGGCAAGTCATTCAACTGTGTTTGCCTCAGTTCCCTCATGTGTAAAACGAGCTGGAGAAGGAAATGGCAAACCACTCCAGCATCTTTGCGAAGAAAACTCCAAAAGGGGTCACAAAGAGTCAGAAACGACTGAAACAACTGAACAATAGCAAGAAAGTACAGAATGCTGCTCTAGGGGTTAGGAAAAACACAGTTTAAGCTTAATTGTTGGTTATAGAATGAATACAAAAATACAGCTGTATATAGTGCTTTGTATTTTCAAAGCATCTTCACAAATACTATCTCATCTATCCTCATGACACCCTCATGAAACAGTCAGGGCAGGGATCACTGTCCCTGTTTTATAGATGGGGAAAGTGAAGCACAGAGGAAAGAAGCGACTTGTCCAGTGCCACACACAGTCAGGCCATGGCTGAGCTGGGACAGGAACCCAAGTTCCCTTCTCTAACTGCAAGACACCTGTTGTGCTATACTAGGGTGACAGCCCTGCTCTAGAGCGCCTGCCCCTGATCTGCTAGGGCTGGACAGCTGCTTGGAACAGAAAAGGTGAGAACTGGAGGAAAGCTCAGAGAAGGAATGTGAGAGGAGACTCTTTTTGTGGCAGAGGTGGGAACATAAAGTCACCAAGGACCCTTCCAACTCTGAAATTCTGCTTCTGTGAACAGGGCTGTAAGGGACCTCAGAGACCATCTAATCAAATCCCCACATTTTATGGGTGAGGAATCTGAGGTCCAGAGAAGAAAACTGATGTCCCAGTTCACACAGTCCCAGCTAAGTGGCAGAAAAAGACAAGAACTCAGGTTTGGAGGAACTGAGTCCTCTTTCCAGCACAGTGAAGGCTGTGCTAGGACCCCAGGGCCTTTCTGGGCTAGCCCAGGCTCAGGCACATGGCTGGGCTTCAAAGAAGGAGGGGAATGGACCACTTGAAATCCCTTCCAAAAGCAGGTCGGCCTTCAAGGCTACCTTTCCTGAAGCCTGCCTGGGAGTCAGGGGAAAGAGGAGCCCTGAGGCAAGTTCCTGGCAATCTGAATAGATGGCTTTCCTCCTTCTCTGCTTCTCAGCAGCCAGCACTCAACTTCTCTGTCCCTACTGGCAGCCTGGTTAGTTTATTTCTGAGTGGCTTCACTTCTCTGAAAGGTTTGTAGTGAAAGGTTCTTGGCCGAAGACGCCACCCGTAGCTGCCAAGTACTTTCATGTTTAGCAGGCCTGTTTCAGCAGCAGGACAGATCGAAGGTAAAACAGAAGGCCAGCAGATGTCAGAGCTAGAGAGGGGAGGACCTCAGTCCTCAATCAGCACAGCTTTGCCAGGCCAAGGGGCTGGGGGAGACTGGGAGGGAAGGAGGGAGGAGAGGGAAATTAAACCTACAGGGACACAAGTCTAGAATTGGACCTTTTCTTTCTTATAAACTCAAGAGTAGACAGTTAACTCCTTCTTCTAGAGAAATAAAGACAATCTTTCCATTGTGGAGGAAGCCAAATACTATAGAAGAAAATATTTGGAAAGGCAACACAGGGTAGTGGAAAGAGTACTAGGTTAGAGTGAGAAGACCTGAGTTGGAGTCCCAGATTGCTCCACTAACTTGCTGTGGGAGCTTAAAAAAGTCAGACCTGTTCTCTGAGTGAAGAAAATGTATTTTTTTAAAACTACAAAGTGCTACTGAAATTCAGGCTGTTAAATGAACTAACATTAGCCTCATATTAAAATTTGTGCATACATAAAGTAGATTTGGAAAGAGATTTGAAATACCCTGCAAAGATTTCGAAACACCCCACAAAGGATCCTAGCCCTTTAATGGCATTATTGCTGGCCTCTGTCTCATCAGTAAAAATTCCAACTCAATGTTTTACATGATGAATAGAGGAAATGAAACCATAAACAAAGGTATACTTCAAAAGACCCATGATTTCACCCTTGTGGGTATTCCCCACAACCAAGACAAATCAAAATTCCTCCGTGATTTAGTAGCTGTCTTCCCAAACTGCCTTGGCCAAAAAATTGGTGGTGGTGAGCCTCTCCACACGGAGAGACTGGTCTCACCAGAGGCAATTATAGACAATCACAGACTGAAGGCAGGAAGGGACCTCAGAAATCATTACCTTATCGATGAGGAAACTGGCTTAAAAGAGTCACAAACAATAGGTAGATAAGGCCTAGACTCATAATAAAGCAATACAACAGACATTTATTAGACACTTGCTGTGTGCAAAAAACATACTGCTAAATGCTGGAGGAAATAGAGCTTTGTCTTTCTAACTTGGGAGGAGCTACCAGGGCTTATACTAGACCACAGATCATCCTTCAGGTCCCTTCCAGGTCATTCCATAGTTAATGTTCTATGTTTAAAAGCCCATTCCAGGTCTATGTTCTATGTCCTGACATTTGGGGTTCTGAAGTTCCTTCCAGCAATATTTTAACATTATTTCTATATTTCTAACATGACATCCAATAGACAACAAAGCAACACAGACAGCTGACCCCTGAGCCAGGAAGAGCCAGGTTCAAGTTCTGCCTTTGACTTGGGGCAAGTCATTTAACTTCCCAATGTAAGAGGCAACTATCTAAGACTCTATGTTGGAGAAGTAGAGGGAGTTCTCTCGCCCAAGAGTATTCTTTATCAGTTAGAACATGGGTCCAGTCCCTGACGAGCTTCTTGGAGCATTTTCTCTTACCCAAGTGGCTCTCTTGCCTCTGCTGCTACTATTGTAGGCAAGAGGCCAATAAGCACAGGATAAATAAGGAAAGGCTGCCAGTCCCCAACGTTTCACGGCTTCTCACAGGAAAGCAGCAGCAATTTACTGATGCAGAGAAGGTATTGTGCAACCTCAGCAGGAGCCCTTCCTTCTCCTGCCCAAATGCCACAGAAACCCACTGGGTTCAGCTCAGGCCCTCACTTCTGCCTGATCTACAGTCCCAAGAACACTTTCTACCTTCCTTTTATGAGCCTGGTATGGTCTCTGAGCATTTGTCATTTAAATAACTAGAAGAAAGAATGAGGCAAGAGTTAAAGGAAGTAGAATCTACATGCTAGGTACATCTGGGGAAGGAAAGAAGGAAGGAAGGAAGGAAGGAAGGAAGGAAGGGAGGGAGGGAGGAAGGAAGGAAGGAAGGAAGGAAGGAAGGAAGGAAGGAAGGAAGGAGAAGAGAGGGAAGGACAGACCTCTGGGACATCAGATGACTATATTTGGTACAAATAATAACAACTCACATTTTTATAGCACTTTAAGGTTACAAAACCTTTTCTTCACAACCAGCTTGAGCTGTATCTCATACAGGTATGATTTCCCTCATTTCACAGATAGGGAAACTGAGATTCAGAGAGTTGAAGGGGCTTGCTCATATTCACAGCTAGTCTAAGTGCTAGGATTTAAGCCTAGCCTGCATCTCCTGATTCTGGGTCCAGTATCCACTGTGCTTTACTACACTGCTGGGAGAGTACAAGACCCCTGACATGAGTTCCAGCCTCCAGGATCTCCCACCTCCAACTCTCACCAACATCCAGCAAATGGGATACTAGGGGCACCAGGACCTTCCCCAGGGTACCCCTGTGTCAACACAGCTACCCCTTTCCATGACCTCCTCCTTAATTCCTTCTACAAAAGCTGTTTGATTTGACTTTAAAGTCAGGGAAGCTGGGTTCAAGTCCTGGCTCTGACACTTAGGAAGTATGTCACCATGCCAAGTCATTTAGCCTCTTTGAGGCTCAGTTTCCTCACCCAACACCCAGGATGGCTATGAGGAAGGTGCATTATAAGGCACAAAGCACTGCATAAATGTCACACAATTATTCCTCCTAAACCATGGCTTTCCTCAAAACTCTCAGATGGTCCCAAATCTAAACTCCTTCTAGCTGGAAGGCCCAGGAAATGTGTCATGAGTGAGGAGAATTGAATTTGGAGTTAGCAGCTCTGCTGCCTATTGCCTGTTCGATCTTGATAATGTCACTTTACGTTTAAGAGTCTCAGTTTCCTCAGAAGTAAAAGAGGAGGGTAGCACTAAATGACCTCTTAGGTCCCTCCCAGATCAAAAGTTCAATGATCCCTCTTCCCTCCCACACATTCCAGCCTTGACTCTAGTTCTGGCTCTGTACCTGCTTTGGGCAGATCACTTCCCCTCTATAGGCCTGTATCCTCATCTACAAAATGGGAACAATATTTGTACTACTGACTTCACTGACATGGTGTAAAGACAGCACTTTGCCACATGTAAAGCATTCTATGAGACCTATAATTACTACAGCCTTGCTTATCCCACATGGCATTTATGGCAGCTGTTACGTACAGTTTATATACATTTACATATTGATCTGAAAATCGCAATTACCTGTTTCTCTATTAGTTTAATTGTATCTTCAGCCACTGTATCCTTGGATTTCTTCAGTTTATTCATTGCATTTGTCCGCACTTTCCTCAGGACATCCTTAGCCTTGTTTGTGTTCTGTTTTGCAAGCTTGACCAGCATTTCTCTGTGTTCCCTGGTAACTCTGATCAACAAAAAAGAGGGGGGTGGGGGAGCCCCGAATTAAAAAAAAATTAGCCAAACATTTGTTATTGTATTTTAGGTGCTGCTGAAAAGATAAAAATAAGAGTTAGAAAGCTTGATCATGCCCGTGTAGAGAAACACTGGGGTTAGTATAAAGCAGTCCTGGGGCCACTTGCAATTTGCCAAAGCGGCCTGTGGCAGTATGTTGTGCAGGCTTGTTTTACATCCTATACATTTTTTGCAGGCTGCCTGAAATCTTTTGGTGGGCCACAAGTGGCGAACGGGCCACATGCTGTAAAGGTCCTGGTGTAAAGTCTAGAGAGCAACATGACCTTGGAGAAGGCCCATAACCTCTCTGGGCCTCAGTTTCAAGCACAGGTTGGATGGCCATTTCTCATATGACAGAAGAGATTTTTGACTGGGTGTGGGTGACCTTTGAGAGTACTTTGAACTCTCCATGGTTCTGTGATTCATCTTTAAAACAGGGACAAATTAGAATAAGAGCTAGAGAAGTAGGGGCTAGAGAAGAGGGGAGAAGTAGTGGAAGACAACAATCTTAGAGTCAGGAAGACCTGGGTTCAAGTCCTGCCCAAGACACATACTGGTGGTGTCACCATCTGCTTTGGTGCATGGAGTTTTCTCTCTGGGGGTAACCTATACCAATGACATTGCCACTCCGGACCAATAGCGGTGTTTATTTATTTACAGGGCTACTTCACAGCTTATACTTGACTTTCTTCACAATCACCTTCTGTGATGAGCAAGTACAAAAACTATTACTCCCATTTTACAGAGGAAGAAACTGAGATTCAGGGAGGTTAAGCTACTTTCCCAAAATCACACAACTTAGGGGCAGAGTTGGACTCCTGACTAGATTACAGCCCAGATTCCTTAATTCCCAGAACACCTGATTCTTATCATTAAATAGTATTTTACTGTACATTCTTACAGTCTGCAAAATTCCTGGATTTAAGATGTATGGTTTTTAAGATTCCCTGTGAGCTATGATGTGGGTATCTCCTTATCCTGTCTGCTACTCCTATGTTTTCATACTCTTACTCTCCCTCCTCAAAACAACCCATTCAATCTCCTTGCTAAAAGTTTAAAGGAATTTAAGGAGCAATGGAAAAGGGAGCGTTTTTGAAAAGCAAGCAGTGTACTGTACAAGGAGAATTCTGTGTCAGAATGCTCATGAGAAAGGGAAGAGGGCCTTGTACATAAATCACTTACATTTGGGCACCTAAGTTGTGCCTAAATGAGTATTCTTTAGGATTCTAGGCAGAATATACTTTCAAAGTCAAAAATATGAATCCCAGAGCTGAAGGGGGATCTAACCATCATGTCAGTAGTTTAGGAATTTGGACTGGTTCTTGTTGCCCTCATGATTTTCAATCCAATTAATGGAAATCACAATGATATTTTTCTTTTAGGTTCTATTTTTTGGCACAGCAAAAGAAACAGGGAAGGAACATGGAAATTGAAACTTGATCTACCAAGAAAAAATACAAAAAACCCCAAAACTAATCATATCACGATGCCAGGAAGAACATTATGAATAATCTGTGTCAGTGCGAAGCCACTTAAACTTCTAAACACAGACCACTGAGATATGGCAAAGAGTCTTGACTTTGGAATTAGAAGATTTGGCTCTACTACTCAGTAGTTATATGACTTTGGGGAAGTCATTTAATCTCTGGGAAAAACACTACTTGCCCTGACTTCCTCACAGGGTGCTTGTGAGGCTCCAATGAGATAAAGGTTGTAAATATAATTCCAATACTGTAAGGTGCCAAAAAGCTGGTATTATCACATCATCATCATCCATCATCATCATCATCATCATCATCATCATCATCATCACCACCACCACTATGACTTCACAATTAGAGGCAATGAAAATACTCCTGGAAGTAGGACACAAATAACTTGAATTTTTACTAAGGCATAAGTTAATAATGGCCTCCAACCTGCTGATCATGATTGATTGTTAACCTAGCTTTATCAATCACAGAGCTCCACAGAAGGAGTAAAATGGCAAAAACAGGGAAGGTTGTAGGGATTAAAGATAACCTTTTCCTATATTTCACAATTCTGCTACAAGATGGCCCCGAGTATCAGCATTTCTCTTGCCAGGGAAGAAACTATCATTACAAATTGCTGGGTTCAGTGCCCTTAGATACTAGAGACACATTTGTCTCTCACAGCATTTCAGGGATCTCATCTATCTAATCCAACAAGTATTGATTAAGTTGATAAACTGTAGAAAATGAACAGTCTGAAAAAAGTTAGAATAGATATAAATGACTTTTGGAAGAGGCTCACAACAGATAATTCATATATATATATACATATATATATATACACATATGTATATATGTACATATGTATGTATATATGTATAAGCTTATTGTATAGAAGGTATTTTATCAGTCATATTTGTTGTAATTTATTTTCTGTTATAATACAGGCCAGGAAAGAACCTGATGTAATGACAGAGAAACTAATCTTAGAATTAAAAGACCTGGGTTCAAAGGTCCTAGATATTTGGATATTTACCAGTTGTGTGTCCCTGAACTTCTCAGAACCTCAGTTTCTCATCTATAAAATGGATATAATAATACTTGTATTAGCTACTGTAAAGGGTTGTTGTAAAGAAACATGGAAATTTGTGCTATCATGTGTACTAGAGAGTTTTTGAAGAAACCATCATTCTGATAAGGAAATGGAGTTTTTCTAGGTATCCTCAGTTTTGAAAAACAAAATGTATCATCAGGTTGTTCAGGGAACTAAAAATCTACATAAAATATTGATTTTTATCATGCTGACTGAAATGGATTTATAGGTTTATCTTTCATGGACCTCTTTTTTTTTTTCTGTTCCTGAGGCTCTGAGGTACCATTAGGAGTTGATCCATAGCAGCATGATGGAGGGAATGTGGTACAGTGCAAAGTGCACTAAACATGGTCATGACTGTTTGTCCTTCTGTCCCTTGGGTTAAAATCGAATCCTTCTTCCCTGTGAGGGTCATTTATACAGTCCCTGAAGACAGATTCAATGCCTTCCTCTGTCACTCTTCATTGCCCCCTGTCCCAGATCTACAAACCCAAGGTTCTCTTCTACAGGTTAAATATCACTAGATCTTTTCTTCTCCTTTCTTTGAAGATCGAGTCTCCTCACCTCTTCCAGGCTGGAAGTGTAGTGGTCACCTATAGGCTCAATTCCATCAATGATGGACACAAGAGCCTCAACATACTCTGTTTCCTCCCTGGGCAGCTTCACCCCTGAACTAAGCCTGATGGTTCCCCAATGTTGAGGACTCACTGTACTGGTGTCAGACTTAGTTCAGACCTCCAACTGGCTCAGCCCTACTACAACTCAGAGCTCCTACATTCAAGCAATCCACTAGCCTTAGCCTCCCTGAGAGCAGGAACCAAAGACATGGGCTACTATTCCTGGCCTAGAGCTTTCAATGAGGCAGCTAGGAGGATAAAGTGCAGCAAATGGAGTTAGGAAGACCTGAGTTCAAATGCTGCTTCAGACACTAGCTGCATAACCCTCAGCAAGTCATTTAACCTCCAAGGACCACAATTTCTTTATCGGTAAAATGAAGTAGTTGGATTCAATGGTCTCTAAGGTCCTCTACAGCTCTCAGTCTATGGTCCTATGATCCTGTGAACTGAGAGGCAGAATAGTATAGGAGGAAGATCATCAGATTTGGGATCAGAGGACCTGAGCTGAAGTCCCAGCTCAGCTACAGACTATATAAAAGCTCACTTAATTTCTCTGGGCCTCAGTTTCTTCTCTTTTAACAAGGGAGCTCTGGCCTAGAAAATTTCTAAGGTTAATTCCAGCTCTAAAACCTGTGATTTCATCATCTCAAGTCTTCTCCCCATGCCAACTGTCTTCCTCTGGAAGTGCTCCAGGTTGTCAGGGTCCCTTCTCAAATGTTCTAGGCTGGCCAAAAGTAAAATCAACAGTCCAGGTGTACTTGCCAGGGCAGGTGTGTGGCGGTGCAGCAGGGCTAGCATCCCCCTCATTCCAAAAGATTCCACACACCTAGTGCAACAGGGCTCCAGAGACAGCACAGAGTCCACCCTCCAGCTGGGCCTTGTGCCAGCTGATGAATACAGCAGCCCCTTCTGTCAAGGTCAGAGATTCCCCAGGACACAATGCAAAGATTTTAACCACTCAGCAGGTTTGGCCCTGGCCACAGGGTGAGGCATTGTTTAGACAAACTCTGCTGGTTAGGTCTTCCTGATATATCCAAGACAGACACCTTCCTGGACTCCTTGAACATATCCCCTGGAACAACATGCAAAGGGCACACCCCACTCCCAACACGTGGCAGACAAGACTCCCCACGGTAAGATAAGTGCTTCCTATTATTTATACATCAGTGCGACAAATGTACACAGAGCTATCTAGCAGGTGATAAAGGAGAAGGCAACACACACAGATGGAATGACTACAAAAGATAGCTATTAGGTAGGACATTCAACTTTAAATGGTTTTCTGATTACACTTATGGGAAATGACTTCAAGTTTTCAATTCAATTCAATTAACATCTACCAAGCATCTACTATGTGCCCAAACTTGGTGTCTCCCCCGCTACCTGGCACAGTGCTTTACATACAGCAGATATTAATGTGTATATTGAATTAAATTGATTATCATAGAATTGTGCCAGGCATAAGGGATATAGTACTTAAATACTACAGGGTTCTAGGAGAGGAGTCCTTCCAACAAGACAAGACAGCCACTCCCTTTGCAACTTACTACATGGTGTTTGCGAAATGCTAGGGACAAAAGCGGCATTACAGTCAACCTGGGGAGGAGCCTCTACGACCTTGATAACTCGGTCTTCAGACAAAGACATATCTAGGGTCCTCATCAGACCCATACTTGAGAGCCTTTTCAGCTTGGTGGGGCCTACCACTTTTTACCTAACACCAATGGCAGGGCCTGTAGGAACCCAGTATCAATTCCATGTGATGAGATGCTGGAGTACAACACTGGTGGAGGGCACAATTTCAATGACATTAAAACTAATATACATTAGGTATCGACTGAGCTTATACTTCTTATCTTTCCCATCATAATATTCAGTACAAAACAGGCATTTAATAAATATTTGTTCAAATAAATTAAATTGCAAAGTGCTGTGTCAGGTGCTAAGATACAAATTCAGCCCAATTTTGCAAACATTTACTAAGTTATCTACTACATTTAAGGCAACTTATCTACTATATTTAAGGTATCTCCCCTAGGCAAGGGAGATACATCTCTGCTCTCCCCATCCTGGTTCTCTATTAAGAAGACAGAAGCCAGTCAATTAAAGAACTATGATGCAAGGAAAAAAGTAAGGAGGTCCAAGTAGCCATCAAGGCAAAATGCTACAATAAATTTAAGATGGGAGAGATCCCTTTTGGTTAGGTACGAAGGACAAGGAAGTCTCATCTTTGGTGATTCCTTCCAGAACCTTCAAAAGCCCAGGGTCACTTGTATGCCTCCAAAGATCGAAATTTGGTGTAACAATAAAAACAGGTCATTTGTGCAAGGCTTATAACCTAGCAAATACTTTCCTCAAAATACTTCTATGAAGCAACATGCTAAGAATTATCATGACAACTGTACAGAGGAGGAAACTGAGGACTGGAGAAGGACCTGCCCAAGAACATATCACTAAGTGCCAGAACTGAAGGATTCAAACCAAGATCTCCTGATCCCCAACTCAGTGATCAAGGTGATGCATGTATTCTGAAAAGTATGCAGCACTTCCCAAATGCAAGGTGTTATTATGCTTTGTTCCAGTGCACATTTTGTAACGAGGATTCTATTTTTCCTACTGACTTGCTTTAAGTCCCAGAGAAGCATTATCTACATAGATTTTCAATTAGCTCCAGGAATTTATTTATGGTTCTCCAATCCTAGACCTCACTGTCAGCTTTGCCACCCCTGGAAGGGGCCTTAAAACCAGCTTAGTCCCTTTATTTTACAGATAAGGAAACAGGCCACAAAATGTTCAATGACTTGTCCAAGGTCAACTGGTAAATAAGTGGAAGACCAGGATTCAAACCTAAATCTTCTAACATCCCAACCTGGTGTTGATGTTCTTTCTGCTGCCTATGGTGTTACCATGATGGTATGAGTCTACAAAGTAAGAGATCTTAACCTAGAGTCCAGAGACCCCTTAACTTTCTAGGGGTCCCTGACCTTAGATGGCAAAAAAAAATTACATCTTTATTTTCACTAACCTCTAACAAATTTAGCATTTCCTTCAATTATGAATGCATGCAACAAACATCATTCTGAGAAAGGGTTTATAGGTTTCCCAGACTGCCGAAGGGGCCCATATTACAAAAAAAGGTTAAGAACTCCAGCTATAATAAATCAATACTTAAATAATCTTGGTATTTTCCAGATTTCTATGACCTTTGCTACAAAAGCTTTTTATAAAGTGAAAATCCTTTTGTAAATGAATCATCATCCCTTAAGATCTGAAAATGCCTGGATACCTTCCCTTCTCTAAAGCACCCTAGCTACTGAGGCAGGAATTCAAAGAATTACGTCAACTAGCATTTATTAAGTGCCTAGGCTGTGTTCTAGGCTGTGCTAACAAAGGCAAAAGATGGTACCTGTCCTCAAGGAGTTCAGTCTAATGAAGCAGAACACCAATATATCCACTTTTTTTTTTCATTAAAGTGAAACCTTTCCTTCCCTAACTCTTTGGAAAACATACTTCGTGAGTCTCAAAATTCCTCGTCGGTTAAAAAAAAGAATCAGCCTAGATGATCTCTCTTCCAAGGTCCTTTCCAATTTTAAGTTCAACAATCTCATTAGGCTCCCTACTACCTACAGGATAAAAGACAAACTTCTAGCTCTAGTATTCAAAGCCCTCCTCAATCTGATTCCAGTCTATCTAATTTCACACTATAACCCTTTCATGCACTCTAAATTCCTGCCAAACTACACTGCTCACAGTGGCCCAATTTCATCCTGCTATCCCCTGCACCTGCATTTGAGCAGGCTGTCCTCTATTCTCTGGCAAATGTGCCCCCTTCATCTCTACCTGCTGGAACATTTCTCTTCCTTCAAGACCCAACTTAGGTAACTTTCCCCCTATATCACAAAACTCCTCTGAACAAGGTGTTTACAAACCTAGAAGGCATATTGAAATGATCCCATGTATTAAATGAGAACTGTTTAAACTGCTTAAACCTCCTAGGCCTGGGACCTGGCAAAAGAAATGATACAAATGGATTCCAAAGAAAAAGAACGTCCTGCTATTCTAGGGAAGAGGATTTTCCAGTATTTCATCTCTAACCTTCTAAGGGGCAGGGGGAAATATAGGAGTGTGAATCTAGCCATCTTCCTGCTGGGATTCTGTGAAAAGAACTCCTCCCCAGGGATGGGAAGAGCAGCACGGCAAATTTGCCATGAGCACACTCACCAGCTTTATTGTTTTCAGGCAGGGGCAGCCTGGGGACTTGGGGCTCTGAGGCCTTGAAGGAAATGTTTTTGTTTGTGCAGTGTGGCCTGATTTCCTATGCATCTTGGTTTGAGGTCACAGAGCTCATGCATCCCCATCTGTCTGACAAACACCAGTGCCATCTCCCATTTAAGTAACTGGACCTTTTGTTGGTAACCTTTGTACCCCAAAACAAAGGTAGGTTAAAAAGGGAGAAATGATCTAATTCTTGAACCTTGAAAGTCAGGGAGTCCAATCCCCTCTTTTGACAGATGAAAAAACTGAGGCTGAAAGGGGAAGCAACCTGGCCAAGGTCATGCAACTACTAAGTAGCAAAACCAAAATTTCAACATGACTCAAAATCCAGGACTCTTTCCATTATACTAAAAACAAGAAATGAGTTAGAAGGGACCCCAGAGCTCAACAACTTTTACCTCAACCTGGGGTAGTATCCACAACAAGTGGTCATCTGTCCTGTGTTTGAAGACCCTCCAGTGATGTAGGACTCATTTCACTCCTGGATTGTGTAGGAAGCCCATTCCAGTTCTGGACAAGAAGTCCTACCAGATTCCACTGAATTGAAACCTGTCTCCTTATAACTTCTTCCCCACTGGTCCTGGTTTTGCCTTTCAGGGCCAAGAAAATTAAGTCTTGACAAGTCCTCAGATACTTGAAGATGACGAGAATATCGTTCCCCAAGTCTTCTCTTCTCTAGGCTAAACACTTCCAATTTCTTCAATAAATCTTTGTATGGAATTGTCTACAGTCTCCTCCCCCAACCTAGCCAATGTCTGGACAGGCTCTGGTTTGTCAATGTCCCTCCTACAATGTGGCACCCAGAACCAAACGCTGCACTACAGCTGTGGTCTGATCAAGGTTACTGCATCCAGCCCTGCTGTAAGAGAACCGTGCTGCGACAATGCTGTGACCCCATCAGTGGTACAGGAAAATTCTGAGCTCGTGTAGATGTGTAATTAGTCATTGCTGTCCCTGTCCCTCTTCCAATCTGAGTGCAGCAGGAGGGGTGTCTGCTCAGAGGGGTTAGACACGTTAATGATGCTATCTAACCTGGAAGATTGCTGGCAACTTTCTTCGCATTTTAAATCAGTCTATTAGGTGATGGAAGAAGATATCAGAGAGAAGAGGACAGAAGTGGCCTCTTATTTATGCAACATTTTGCATAGGTGTTGGTGACAACTTTCTCTCCAGTTTCTGTTGAAAGCTCAATTCCTTTAGAAGTGTGTCTGTGAAACTGATTGCTTCTCTTTGTGTCTTTCAATCAGCAGGCAGGTGCCTAAATACTAGGTCTCCTGTCTTAGGAGTGTGCTGCAATTATACACACAAGGCAAACCATGGAAACATGTGGGCCTCTCTAGAGCTTAAATGCATGAAGTTTCTCTTGTCTTTTGGATGTGGCAAGGCCAAATAAAAGGAAGCAAGTGTCTTGCAGACTGATGGGAGGCCCACCAGATACTTGCTTTAGAAAAGCACTCTGTGTGGAAAATCATCCGACACAATGAATTACTCAGAAATGAGGAGCAATGGCTGGTATCTGAGTAGTAATGAAAGAGGTAGCAAACTCCACTATAAACAGCTGCAGTTGCTCAAAGGAAATTTGTGGGCTCTCAATCCAAAATGAGGTCTTTGAGTCATTCTTAACTGATTTTTCTCTTTAAAGAATGCCAAAGTTCCATGTATGCGTGTGTGTATGTGTGTGTAAGAGAGGATATTACCAATATTTCCTGGAATGTGTAATTCAGACACACTATCCCTCTAGCACAATCAACCACAAGACAGATATAGTAGCTGGCACATAAATGGAGGAGGGTAGCATTTAGGGCTCATCAGATGATAGGAAAATAGCTTTGGAAAGATGGAATCCAAGCTAGAGTACTTCAGCCAAGATTATAGGATTTAGAATGGGAATGGACTTTAGAACACATCTAGTCCAACCACCTCTAGGGAAACTGAGGTGCAGAGATGGAAAGGGATTCTCTCAAGGTCCCACAGGGACAAAAAGCAGTACTAGAATTTAAAACCATTTATTTTTACTCTAATGCACTGTGTTGTTTTTTTTTCCATCATACCATATGAAACTTTATGGTCAGTAACCTACCAAATGGGGGTAGAAAAGTCCTAGACAGAAGATTCTGGGTGGAATTTTCTTGATCATCAGGTCCCTCCCTCAGAGAGGCACACTGATTTCCAAATGCGCAGGGGGAATGACAGCAATTAACTGAACCGAGGCTCAAAGAATCCTTAGTGGAAAAAATGACAGAGGGGATTTTTAAAAGAACAGAACCAATAGGACCAAATCAGAGAGGTGATTTTTTTTTAAAAGAATAGGTCCAATAGGACCAAGAACAGGACCAAGGACTAACCTTTTCCTTGTCAAACAAAGAAACAAATGCATTACAAGAAACAGGATTAGTTGTTTTCATTTGGGATTTACCTGCCAGAAATTCCTTATTTCCTTAAAGTTCATATTCAAGGAACAAACTGTTATGTTTATTAAAAATCAAACTACTCTTCAGTACTCTGAGCTGAACGAATGAATGAAAAAAATTTTATTAGGCACTTATGTGACAGGCACTGTGCTAAGCTTTGGAGATACAATTCCAAAAGAGACAGTCCCTAAATTTAAGGAAGTCAGCTAGGTAGATAGAGCACTAGACACAGAGTTAAGAAAACCTGAATTCAAACCCAGCCTCAGATACTTACTAGCTCTGTGACCCTAGGCAAGGCAAGTCACTTAACTTGTCTGCCTCAGTTTCCCCAACTGTAAAATGGGGATGATAATAATAGCACCTACCTCACAAGATTGTTGTGAGGATCAGATGAGCTATTTTTTAAGTGCATAGCATAGTTCCTGGAACATGGTAAGTGCTTAATAAATGCCTGTTGCCTTCAAGGAGTTTATAATATAGTAGGAGAAAACAACACAAACAGGGGAGTGGTGGCTAGGGAAGGGAGAAATGAATAGCCAGGTGGATGGCCTGAGAGGAGAGATGGATGAGATGTGAAGGCTGAAACATGGTCTGGGATATCAGAAGCCAGATGAAGTGTGCCAATTCAAAGTAATTAGAGAGGTGATGGAAGAAGATATCAGAGAGAAGGGGACAGAAGTGGCCTCTTATTTAGAGCTCAACTTTACCTACTCCCAAAAAATGGGAGAAGGAAAAGAGACCTAGGACAAATGACGGCAC
This sequence comes from Vombatus ursinus, assembly GCF_900497805.2. NCBI lineage: Eukaryota > Metazoa > Chordata > Mammalia > Diprotodontia > Vombatidae > Vombatus > Vombatus ursinus. The sequence goes on along the minus strand of NW_020954564.1, from coordinate 11,264,297 downwards.
GAGAAGTCATTTTAATTCTTGGTATCAGTTCTTTCATCTGTAAAATGGAGACAATGCTGTTTGTACTATCCACATCACAAGTTTATTATGAGGTGAGCACTTTACTTGTAAACTTTAAATCACTATACAAAAGAGTTATTAAAGATAGAGCTGTAGAACAGATTTATGGATACTTCAAAACAGTCTCATTTGTGTGGAGAGTACCCTTAACTGGTACAGATCACAACCTATCCAAGGCATCTCATTCTGGGTGACATTGGTCAATGTTTTTGTAAGTCTTCCAGAAAGAATCTACCCAATACACCAAAGGCCTGCCTCTGGTTCACAAACGCCAATGGAGCACCTAGGGTGTCCATTTTACTATCCCTCAGTGTCACTCTAGAACTGGTCCATCTCCTTTCCCACTTTTACACTCACACACACACACACACACAGATTCTAATACCACCAACCACTACCTCTCATCAGGTGGCCAATTCTGTGGCAACGGGCTTCTTTGCTCATGAGACAGTCCTCGAGCAGCAGAAGATGACACACGTGTATGACCATCAAAAGGACTATACTGAAAGCCTTTCCAATTTGGTGGAACTGACCAGAGCTTGTACTCCCAATGGCAAAGGCTGTGAGATGCCATGGTCACACCAGTACCAAAATAAGGCATCAGAGGAAGACCCCTATGGAGAATATGTGGGTGTATGGAAAATATATCATATGTGGGAAGATCTATTCTACAGTTCTATCTTTATTAACTCATCTGTATAGTGATTTAAAGTTTATAAGTGTGTTGGCACAATTAATTCAAAGATACCATTAAATAGATCCAAGGTAACAGAGGCTTTTCCTATACTATTAATATCTTGTATTTATATGGTTTCTACCTTCTTAGGAATTCAAAGCATTTAATACATTATCTGTATTACCCCCCAACATTATTCTTCTAGGTTACCATGTACTAGTATGCTGAGTTTACAGATGAGGTAATTGACACAAAGGACACCAATATTTTATCCACGGTTACCAGGTGAGTTAGGGGCAAAGTCACAGTAAAAGCCTAGGTCACCTTACTCCTACATCAATTTTCTTAATCATGCTATCCTGCCTTTGAGAAATCAATTTCTAGCTGGAAAATTCCCTAAAATATAATTTAGTAATGTCCTCAGGACCCTCACCTACACTGTTAAAGTGAGAAAAAAAGTATATAAAACGGAGTTTACAGAAGCAGAAAGGTTTGCTCTGTCATTTTTCTCTTGGATTACTCCCATTGCCTACTCTAATGTAACATAACAGATTCCTATGCCTTTGTAAATGGTAGTTAAACTTCCCAGTTCTTCCGTCTAAGTTACATAGTTCACACCAAAGGAATGAAGAACTCTTCTGGGACTGCAGAATTCCATAATGTGCAAATTAGACCTTTGACATAAAAATATCCTTATGAGTGGGCCTCAGCATTGGAGGATGGATCCATTACAACAATGTAACAAATTCATTCACAACAAATTCATTATATCAGACAGCCAGAGCTGCAAGAGACCTTGGAGAATATCAGAGCTTAGAGCACAGAACACTGAAGCTAGAGGAGCTCTAAAATAAAATAGTGGAGAACTGGCCACAGAGTAGAAGTACTGAAAGGACCCATAAGACCATAGCACAACTTGTTAGCTATCTCCACAACAGTCAACATCTTCATCTGCTACCCACAATCACCCTCCACAAGACAAACTTTGGACTCCTCCCCTGGGACACTGGGCTCTAGTAGGTGAGATAGGGCCTTATTTCCCCCAGAACCAGTCCTCTCCAATACTTTCTTGCTATGGCCACATCGTGCCACAGCACATGTAGCTGTATCGCATCCCACATACCCCCCCACCTCTGCATCCCCTCGTCCCCCATCACCTCACCTTCCAACTTTCCTTACTGGGTTAACTTCCCCCATTAGAATTCAGCTCTTTGAGGGCAGGGCCTATCTTCTGCATCCATAGAATTTAACACAATGTCTGGCACATAGTAAGTACTTAATAAATGTTCTGTCAGATGTTAGAACATAGAAAACAGAGTGTTAGTGCTATAAGAGATCTTGTAAGACCAAGTCTAACCAAGGGTGGGGAACCTACGGACTCAAGGCCACATGTGGCCTTCTGAGTCCAAGTTTTACAGAACAAATCCTTTTATTAAAGGGATTTGTTCTGTGAAGCTTGGATTCAGTCAAATGGCTGAACTTGAGGACCTAGAGGGCCACATGTGGCCTCAAGGCCGCAGGTTCCCCACCCCTGATCTAACCCCTCATTTTCAGAATAGGAAAATGAAGGCCAGGGAGATAAACAACTGGACCAGGACTGCCCGACCAGCTAGTTAATGGCAAAGCCACAGCTCAAAGCTGCTTCTGCTGTCTCCTAATAGAAGGCTCATCCCAGGGCAATGTGCTACTAATCCTGGCAATAATACTAATACAAAAGTACTCAGGCATCTGTTTAGAAGCTAAAATGGGGGGGAGAGAAAGAACCTGATTAGCTGTTTTTTGTGCATAAAATGAAAGAACTCTGGAATCCTGCTTTAATCTCATGAAGTCTAGAAACAATGTTCTAATTAGCTTTGCACTGGGGCAGCTAGGTGGTGCAGTGGATAGAGTACCAGCCCTGAAGTCAGGAGAACCTGAGTTCAAATCCGGCCTCAGACCAAACACTTAATACTTACTAGCTTTGTGACCCTGGGCAAGTCACTTAACCCCAATTGACTAAAAAAATAAATAAATAAGTAAAAATAAAAATAATTAGCTTTGCACCACAGCCAGCTACTATGATCATTTATAAAAATAGATGGAATGACAGGCACGTAGATGGAAAGAGCTCCAACCACAAGGATCTTAAAGTAAAGAATCCATTGATAAGTTGCTGTCTAATCCATAATGGACAAAGGCTAGCAGCTGGCCGATATGGTCATCAACACTGGACAGAGGTCAAAGAAGGCAAACAGTGTGGGTACTACTTGCTGAGGCTTTCCCACTCCCAAGAATTTGCTTACTGGTCCCAATTCCACCAACTAAAATCCTCATATGCTTTCCTTTTTATCAGACTTTCCCATCGACATAATCCCTCTTTTCTCTGACAAAGGAGAGCAGCATAAAACTGAACCCTCTTAAATTTTTTATCTGTCTTACGATATTGATCATACTCTATGAAGCACAAATGGTATAAGAGAGTAACCGACTTGGGAGTAGAAGAACTAGGTTCAAGTCCAGGCCTCTGTCACTTCCTAGCTATGTGATAATGAGTAAATCACAGAGCTTTGGTTTTGTCTATAAATGGAGATGATAAATCTTATGCTACTTATTTCAAAGAGTTGTCGTGAGGAAAGTGCTTGGTAAGTCTTAAAGGGTTAATACAAATATGAGTTATTATTATTATTATTACATTTTGCCTTGTTATTAAATGTATTTATATACTTGTCTCAACTCCCCAAACCAAACTATAACCTCTCTGAGCAAGAGTATTTCTTTTAGTTGCCACAGGGTCTTACAATCAACTCTAATTGTTTCATTGAACCGAACTGAAAATCAGCTCCACTTTTCAGAAGATGTTCTCTCTTTGAAGCATTCCATCAATTAATTAAAAAAAAAAAATCACAAGCATTTATTAAGCACTATGGACTGGGCCAGAAAAATGAGAGAGCCCTAGTCCTCTAGAGGCTTATATTTCTACTGGTAGGATATGACATGTCGACAAATAAGTAACTACAAGAATTATATACAAAATAAATACAAAGTGATTGGGAGGAAGGGCTCTAACAACTGGGGGAAATCAAGAAATGCCACTTTGAGAAGGTGGTACTTGAGCGTAGCCTTGAGGGATCAAGGGATTCTAAGAGATGAGAACATTCCAAGTATATAGGATATCCTGTGAAAAAGCATGGAAGAAAGAGACAGAGAACTATATATGAAGGCAAGCAAAGAGGCCAGTTTGGCAGTACTAGAATATGTGAAAGGTATGAATTAAAATCATCCCAGAAAGATAGGGTGGGGTCAGCTTATAAAAGGTTTTGAAAGCCAAACAGAAAAGGTTGCATTTTATTCTAGAAGGAATGTAGAACCACTGGAACTTTCTGAGTACAGAAGCAGCATGTCAGACCTGTACCTCTGGACTATCAAAAGAGCAGCTGTGGAAGACAGATTGGGGAGGGCAAAGGGTGAGAGGTTGGATGCCAAGGAGACCAATTGGGAGGCTACTACAATTGCCTATGTGAGAAGTGATAAGGATTTGAAGTGTGGTAGCTATGGGGGTGTATGGAGAGAAGGGCTTAAATACCCTTATGTATATGAGACATGTTGTGGAATTAGAATTGACCAGACTTAGCAATATATTATATATAAGGAATGGGTGAGAGTGAAAAGTTGAGTGGTAATGCTTAGGCTGAGAACCTGGTGACTGGAAGGAACAGGATGATTAGGTTCAGGAGAGAGATAATTCAGTTTCGGAAATGAGTCTGGATGCCTTTGGGATATCCAGGTGGAGCTGTCCAGCACACAGTCAGAGGTCCAGGGGTGGGATTCTATGAATTCTGTGAAGTTTGGATTCAGTCAAAGGGCTGCACTTGAGGACCTAGAGGGCCACATGTGGCCTCAAGGCCAAAGGTTCCCCACTCATGTACCTAGACTAAGGCTCAGAAGAAAAATGAGAGCTCGATAAGTCGTTTTGGAAATAATCTGTATAGAGATGATAGTTGAACCCATAAGACCTGATGAGATCATGAAGAGAAAATGTGTAAAGAGAGAAGACAGCCCAGAACAGAGTCCTGGGGTATTCCCACACAAGGGAATAAGGCATGGATAATATGCCTAACATGCCTCACAAAGCCGACATTAAAGGTTTACAAAGCACTTTATATACAACAGCTCCTTTGAAGCTCATAACAACCCTGGGATATGGACACTATTATCCATACTTTACGAATGAGGAAAATGAGGCTTAGAAATATTCAGTGACTTGCCCAGTGCCACAGGGCTAGTAAGGGCCATTAGCAGAATGGGAACCCAATTCACCTTGACTCCAACTCCAACACAATATAAAACAAGTCATATGTACAGCCTTGTTCCTTCACAACCGTGATTTCTTTCTCCTTGATTTTCACAACACTTGGCATAGACCAGATCTTATAAGATCATGTAGTCTAACCTCTACGCCACATACGGCCCTTTAAGTCCTCAAGTGTGGTCCTTTGAATGAATACAAACTTCACAGAATAAATCCCCTTAATAAAAGGATGTGTTCTATAAAACTTGGACTTAGTCAAAAGGCCGCACCCAAGAACCTAGAAGACTACATGTGGCCTCAAGGCCACAGGTTCCCCACCCCTGTGGCCTAGAATATTCCTTTGACCTTATCTCAATCCCCTCTTATATCAATGTATTTGTGTATTTGACACTGACATTAGCAACTAGAGAGCAAGGTCTGTGTCCTATTCAATCCAATTTGCTCAGTGCCTTTAACATACTGGCCACTGAATAAAGGTTTATTGAATTTACAGGAAACTTGACTCTGGGCAAGTCACCTGACATCTCTGGACCTGTTTCCTCATGCATAAAATAATATATAAAGGGATAGTTCTAAAAGACATCTTCTGATCTTAATACTGTATGTTCTAAAATCTCTTCAACATCTGACATTTTTTTCCTAAGACCCTTTCCATCTCTGACATCCTATAGATGATAAAGCCATGATGGGACAGTCCATCTATCTCTGTATGTCTAGGGTCGAACACAGGGCACTGCACTTAATAAATATTTGCTGAATTCAGCTGAATTGTATGAATTTCACCGAGAGTCACTTAACTTACATGGGAATCGGCACCCGAATTACTGTCCCATCGACTTCTGGGTTCAGATTCATTCCACTTTCTCTTATGGCCTTGATAGCTGCAGCTGTACACTGCAAACCAGATCAAACAGTGAGTAGAATTAGTAAATAATTATTGCCAGATGCAACTGCTCTGTCGACAGTTGGCGATCCATCTCAGTCGAACATGGAAACATTTAGTTCTGTTCCCCGTAAGATCAGGAAGTTACATTGGTGCAGACTGCTTTGATCAGGCTGAATAGCAAACTGTGTCCACTCTTGGTACCAGGGTACTGCAAGAGAAAAAAAGTAACAAGAAGAAAAAAAAATCTCTGCTGCTTTGAAAAGATTTCAATGGTTTGAAGCAATGCAGATCAAAACCACAATAAATCCTCCAGGGAGGGGGCTGGATTGTGCAAAGATTGGTGTAAAGACAGATGAAAGATTTTGTCTGTTAAAAATTCCAGTTGACTAGAAATCTCCCAGTGCCGATTATGAAAGATTAAATCAATTTAACTCCTTAGGTGCTAGTCTGTGTTCATGCCAAACATACTCATTCTTTTTCCTGAGTGATGAAACGCCTGCTCGTGTGTTCATGGGCACAGTGAGAATGTCTGTATTTAAGGATCCAAGGAACCCTGTCTTTGAACCCAGGGGTTGATGAACTGTCTCAAAGGGCTCCTGGAGGCTGACTGAAACACAGTCATATCCTACTAAGTGTCACAGAATTACAGCAACTTGGGAGTTGAAAGGCATCTCAGAGATCATCTAGTTCTGGGATTCTTAACCCATTTTGTGTCATGGACCCCTTTAGCAGTCTGGTGAAGTCTGAGGACTCATTCTCAGAAAAATGTTTTTAGATGCATAAAATAAAATAAAATAAAACAGATAAGATTACAAAGAAAACCAATTATATTGAAAGACAGTTATCACAATAGTTAAAAAAAAAAGTTCACAGACCCAAGGTTTAGAACTCCTGATAATCCAACTCATCTGTATCCAAACAAGCATCCACTCTATAGAATCCCTAACAAGTGGTTATCCAGGCTCCATAAATACGGAGAACGCATTACCTCCCAGCCCATTTTGGTTCAGAACAGCTCTTATCTTTGGGAAATTTTCCATTATGGATGCCCAAATCTGCCTTCCTAAGATGTTCATACACTACTCCAGGTGCTGGGGTGGAGACTTGGAATAGCTCCTTTAATGACTTTTCCTCCTGCCTAAGTAATGCTGCAACTATACCTGGTCTGCCATACTAAGGAGCAGCTCAAAACTGAAAACTTTTCATTACCTGCCTGAAAAATTCATTAAAGCAACCTTCACTGATGACATTTTCTGGGAGTTAAATTTGATAGCCAAGTCTATCCAGAATCCTACTGAAGAACTCAATACCTTAATTCCAGGTCCAGCTCCTCTTCCCCTAGATTTTCCTAAGCTCATGTTAAATGCCTTTCGCTGGGAAGGGGACAGAATAAATCAAATCCGTTCCCCTCCATTCCAAAAACAACTTTCTTCCACAGTCAACATTTATTCATGAAACATTAAGGTCTATCTGTGCAGAGCACTAATCGAGGTGCAGGTTCTATAAAAGGTGTGACTATAAAGTGAGGGGGACTCACTAACTGTTGTTGTTGATGTTTTTTTCCTTTTAATACAAAGAAACCAAAGCTTACTCGTCTGAATGACTGCTCTATCCAGTTAAGTAGTTCTCTTAGGAGATAATAATAATAATGATAATAACTTACATTTATATAATACTTTAAGATTTACAAAAAACTCTCCTCACAAAAAATTGAGTGGGAGCCAGAGCCAGGATCGAAATATAGGTCTCTTCAGAATCCTGGGCCAATATTCTTTCCACTATATGACACTGCCTTTCTCTAAACTTTTACACTTATTCCAAATATGCTGCCACTGCTCAAGCCAGTCTTAGAATGTCTCTTAAAGAATTAGGTTCAGGGTCTCAGTATATTCTGTTGAAAATCCTCAATGGTGGCAGAGCTTTGCCTTCTAACTCTTAAGTCCCAGATTACTATTTGATCTAATCCTCTGATTTTACTAAAGAAAAAAATACAGACTCAAGAGAGTGAATTGTGCAGGGTCACAAAGCAAATTAATGGCAGAGGAGGGATAAGGTCCCCAGTTTCTTGGTCCCTGGGCCAATTCACTCTCTACTACACCAAGCTGCCTGTGTCTCCTCATAATCTTTCCAGTAACAAATGTGTTGGATCAGAATGAAGAGTAGTGGTGAGGGGGTGAATCCGACACATAAATAGCCAAAAGTCATTTGAACAAATCTGGTACATATACGGTGGGTAAATGAATGATCAAGCTCTGATGTCAGGCTCTAAAAATGGTTCCCACTTCTTAGTGTGTGATCATAGACAAGTTTAGCCTCCCTGAACCTCAGTTCCCTCAACTGTAAAATAAGAATGATAACAGCTGTACTCATACCTCACAGCTAGGTGGTGCAGTGGACTTTGAATCAGGAAGACTCATCTTCATGAGTTCAAATCCAGCCTCAGAAACTTACTAGACCCTGGGCAAGTCACTTAACCCTGTTTGCCTCAGTTCATCCACAAATTAGCTGGAGAAGGAAATGGCAAACCATTCCAGTATCTTTGCCAAGAAAACCCCCAAACAGGGTCAGAGAGAGTCAGATACAACTGAAACAACTGAACAACAACAAAATACCTCACAGGCTCATTATTGTGAAGAAAATGCTCCAGAAGTCTTAAAGTGTTCTACAAGTTATTCTGCTTAGGGTCAAAATTGGGATACATCTATAAAATTATATGACCCATTTCTTTGCATGATTCATAATTTGGCCCTAAAGTCAAGGCCACAGACTACATCTTGGAATAGGCAGACAGACAATCCCAAGAGAGCTACTTTTAAGGGGACAACATCCATTTGGACATACATACCTTTATACTTTAATGGATTAGTGACTGGTATTTATGTCGCCTTGAGCAGTACAGATAACAACTCTTCTACCCTTCTTATCCTGCACAATTCTTGCCTCTGTCTGTTCTCTAAAGCCTCCATGAAGGATGTACCCAACAAACCAAAAGCTTTCTTCTGGTTCTCTTTTTTTTCTTTTTTATTATGAACTTAACAATTATCAGCAAACATTTCAATATACAAAGAATAAAAAGATTACATTTGAACTTCTGTTAGTTTATTTAACAAGGCAGTAACAAAATTGCCCCTTCTGTTTATAGGAAAAAATTCCTTCTGAATTTTTTGCTTCCTTCTGTGTATTTTTAATTTCTTATTGATGTTCCTTCCTATCTTTTTTTTTTGCACCTCTCTCACCACTTATTAACACATCCTCCTCCCAAGAAGAGCTTCGTAATATAACAAATATTGTCAAATAAAACCCACCAACACATGGGTCATGTCTGATGCAGTCTAGCCTGCTGCACTCTTAGTCTTCTAAAGTCATGACTGATCCCTGTGTCAACCAGAGTTCTGAAATCTTTCAAAGTTCCTTTTCTTTATATCATTGTGTTCATGTCCCTGGTTATTCTTTTTTAAAGTCTCCCCAATGTCATTTACCAATAGAAAAGTGGTCAACTGATAGGTTTACAAAAGATTAATTGCAAAAATTATGGTTCAGAGAAACCTAAAGCCCTAGGCTGGAAGTCCACCCCCAGAAACCTACTCTCAGGGGAACTTCTCATCTTTAAAATGGGAATAATATCAGTAGCACTCACCTCACAGGGTTGTTGTGAGAATCAAATGAGATAATGTATGTAAAATGCTTTTCAAACCTTAAAGAGCTATATCAACTATTACTATCAACAGCCATATGAAAAATGCTCCAATCAACCATAAGGTACATGAACACACTATTCATGGAGCTATGATTGGGCCAACCACTCTGGAAAGTAGTTTGGGAAAGTGATTAAACTATCCATATCCTTTGACCCAGAAATCTCACTGCTAGGCATATACCCCCCAAAAGTAAGAGACAAAGGTCACACATGCAACAAAATATTTATAGTGGCACTTTGCATAGCAGCAAAAACAAGAAATAGGGTAGATGCCCATTGACTAAGGAATAGCTAAACAAACTGTGATGTATGAATGTAAGGGAATACTGCATCACTGTACAAATGATAAATATGAAGAATGTGGAAAAGCATGGGAAAACTTACATAAAATATAAGTAAGCAGAACCAGATAAATAATATACACAATGACTATAACATGTAAAATGGAAAAAAAACAAATCCAGAATGAATGCTATATAATTACGATGACCAAGTTTGGCCAAAAAAAAAAGAGAGAGAGAGAGACAGAAATGAGAAAATACACATTGCTTTTTGCTTTGCAGAGGTGGAGGGCTATGGAAATGAAAACGTCACATATGCTATGTCTTGGTTAGTTTTGCTGAATTGCTTTTTTCCTCTCCATTTTGTTCTTTGCTATAGAAGATGGATCTCTGGGAGGAGGGATATATTTAGGGGGGAAAGACGTTCAAAAAATCAACAAAAACATTTTAAAAGGGAAAAAATGCTCCAAATCACTAATAATAAGAGAAATGCATATTTCTGCATCTGTGAGGTTTCACATCACATTATCCATAAGATTGGCAAAGATGATAAAAGATAAAAACAGTCAATATTAGAAGGGCTCTGAAAAGAAAGGGAAATTAATACACTGCTGATAGAGCTATGAGCTGTAACAAAGTTCTAAAAAAATAACTTGGAATTGTGTGAGGAAAGCCACTGAACTGTAAATACCCTTTGACCCAGCAATTCCAATACTGGGAACAAATCCCAAAGAGGGTAAGACAGAAAATTCCCACATAAAAAAATACTCGTAATAGCACTTTTCAACAAATATTCTTGTAGTAGTAGCAGCAAAAATCTGAAAACTATGTAGGTACCTATTGATTGGAGAATCCCTAAACAAGTTGTACTAGAATTCTACTGCACTGTAGAAATGACAAATATGAGGAATTCAGAGATGCATGGGAAGACTTTGGGTGAACTGATGCAGAGAGAGGAAAATTGAATCAGGAGTACAAGACACATAATGATAGTAATAATGTAAAAGAAAACATTAAAATTTAGGTTCAATTCAATGACCATCTTGATTGCAGAGAAGAGATGCTGAAACAGATTCCCCTCCTCTCAAAGGAGGAGTGGAGAACCAAGGGTACAGAAAGCTGCATACACTATCAGAAGTGGCTTCTGGGTCAACTGGTTTTGTTTAACTGTTTTTCTGTGTAGGAGAGGGAACATGGTGAGAAGTGAAGAGTGGGGTACTTCGAAAAATAATTACAGTGTAAAAGCAAAAAGCAGCAATAATTGTTTTTAAAGATTCTGACATGCTGGCTTAAAAAACATGGATAACTTTATACTTCATCTATGTAGCACCAAATAAAGTGAATTTTGTCGTTTCTGGTTCCAGTTTTCAAAACTACAATGAAAGAATTCTGATTTCACAAACAGAGAAAAGCATAATAAAAAAATAACTTTCTACTTGAGAAAGATACTTATTGCAAAATATGTAGATGGTTTTACTAAAACATTCTTGAAAATTGTTTTTAAGTCTATTGGAGCAGAACTCAGTACCTTCAAAGAGCAAGAGGAAGGTTTTATACAATATGGTATGTGGACAACTCATTTTTGACACATAAAGTACAATTTACCATTTACACACATAATACTTAGAATTTGACTACATTCATGCACAGCTAGAAGGAATTGAGTCCATACCACATTTGACATATGAGGAAATTAAGACACAGGCAGGGAAGGTGACTTGCCCAAGGTCACAGAGCTAGTAAACGGCAGGACAGAGACTAGTACATAGGTCCTCTGACTCTCAGCCAAATTCCCTCACACTGTATTGCCCTATTTAAATGCTCTTGTCCCTACTTACATACATGTTTCATGGATCATGTTAATGGGATCCCTTTGGGAGGAATCATGGAAAGACTTGGACAATGACCACATAGAGTAAGAGTGCTAAGGAGAGACAATGTGTACTGCAGAGGGAAGACCCAAACTGATGAGGTCATGGGTTGACTGGAGATCTTACCAACAGCCTCCACTAAAATCTTCCTCCAATGCCTTGTCATGGTATAGAAGCAAAACTGGGCTCTACTGAAGGCCATGACAACAGGCTGCAAGTGCTGGCAGCTCCTTCCAAGCTGAAAAGCCTCCAAGTGTGGCACAGGGGCAGCCTACACCTGCTGCTGGAGAAGTATCCCAGCCAAGGGTGAGTGATGAGCCCACGCCACCCCCTGCCAAAGGGAGGCAGACTGCACACAGGCCTCCAGGTCAGTACAGGTGGACAGCTCTCAGGGATTTCACCACCTTAAACAGATGAAATTCATTTCAAGTTGTCTCAAGTCTATTCAACTCTTAGGGTCATAGAGCTGGATGGAGACTTCAGAAATAATCTAGCGCAAATGTTTTACTTGACAGAGGAGGAAACTGAGGCTGAGCTAAGGAAACTGACTTGCCCAATATAGGACAGTGTTATCAGTGGCAGAGTCAAGCCTACAGCCCAGGTTTCTTGACTCAATCTAGTGTTCTATCATATTGTGTATACGTGTGTGTGTGCACCTACATGTTTTGATAGCATTCAAAGGCTTACAAAGAACTTTCCTCACAACCCCTAGTAGCAAACAGTACAAGTATTATGAGGTTCAGTGAGGTGAAGCAGTATGTCCAAGGTCACAAGCTAGTAATCAGCTAAGCAGAGATTGGAACCCAGGTCTTCAGACTCCAAATCCAGTGCTTTTCCCACTATTTCTAGTTAACTTCATTGCTGCAAGAGGGCAAGAACTGATTGCATTTTTTTCCTACTTGCTTTGTTTTGCTAAAATCATGCGGTGGTTTCTATTCCTCTCTTTTCCCATCATTAACTCTAGCTGCAGGCAAGTCTGTCAATGGCAGCTGGTGCTTGTATCATTTATCAGCCAAGACACGTGTTAAACAAATGCAAAAGAGGTGGGTTTTTTTGTTTGTTTGTTTGTTTTCATGGTGCAGTGGAAAGAATGCAGGGCAGGAAATCACAAGACCTGGATTCAAGTCACAATCCTGCCACAAACCCACTGTGTGACTTAGGGAGAATTACTTCTCCTCTCTAGGCCTCAATTTTCCCCTGAAAAATAAAGAATTTGCATTAGATGATCTCAAAAGTACCTTCCAGTTCTAATGAGCATCACATACTGCAAAGAGCACAGGGTTTCGAATCAAAGGATGTAAGTGAGAATCCAAGCTCCACTACTTCTATTTGGGGTGACTTGGGCAGATCACCAAGCAGCTCTGGGCCTCAGTCTCCTCCTGTGTAAAATAAGAAGGCTGGAACAGATGCCCTTAAAGGTCTGTTTCAATTCTAAATCCTATGAATTCTGACTCCATGATGTTATGTGTATATAAATTTGTGTTGCATCAACAAACATCCTTGAATTTGAAAAGAAATGAAGTCAACAGATGAGGATAGGTCAGCATGTTGAAGTTGGGAAGTTTAGTCCTTTATGTACTGTTTCTAAGTTACAGGAAGGAAATGTTTAGTTACAGCAATACTGTTTCCCAGATAACGCCAGACAACACAAAGGAATCACAAAAGGAACAAGTAACTTATATTTCCTCACGATGCCCTTGGCAACCAACTTCTGTTCCAAGTCATCTGCAAGTGCTTCTAAAGTCATCGAGTTGCAACGGGCAGAAAATGAGAGTGATCCAGCAGTAGGAAAAGATGAAGACAGTCTGATTTCAAAAAAAAATCAAGTGCTTTAATTTCTATGGGTCCTCTTCCTGCCTCCTATCACCCTGCAGTGGCCAATCAGGTTCTTCTTTTGTGAATGCCATTTTATATTTAATAACAGAAGTGGCTGGAACTGCAAAGCAATCCCACTGATGAGGTCTTCAAGCTGTGCAATTAGGAGGCCATTCCCTAAATTGGCTCTGCAGTATCGTTGGTATAAAATAAACTAGCTAGATATGGCTGAGGGGCCCAAAGGAAGCAGATATGGGAGATAGTGACCAGCTCTGAGTTTCCATACTCCTGTCTCAAAGGGGCAGATGGTGCTCATGCAAAGGCTCACCTCCACACAGGTGCTGATTATATTCCACCTCCCATGTCTTGAGCAGCACTGGTTTTATAGGCCCCAGGGGTGGCCATCAAGCAAAGGCTTTGGGGATGGGGTAGGAAAGGGTGGGGAATGGTACAGAAACTTCCTTCTATAATTGAGCCTGTCAAATGTTCTCTGGTTCAACAAGCTGGACATGTGCTCCAATGATATCACAACTGCCTTCAGAACCAAATTATAACTCACAAAAGAAAATGAGATTCATTGATTTATAATCAAAAAGTCTTAGGGTTTTGTTTTTTTTTTACTTAGAGGACTTTTTTGTGGGGGCAAGGGTGGAAAAGGAAGAAGAGAAAAGGGTTTTAGAACAGAGAGAGGATGACATAAATAATCTAGTCCAACCTCCTTATTTTGCATATGATTATACTAAGAGGTTAAGTGCCTTGTCCTAAGTCACATGGCAAACAGGCACAAGCAGAATTTAAATCCACATCTCCTGGCTCCAAATTAAGGGCACTTTCAATTATATGACAACTATATTCCCCCCTGCAAATTGCTGATTTTGAGCATATACCTTACTCAACTGATTTGGCTCCAGGTGACTTTCGGCTGTTTTCTTAAACTAACTCCCCTACCCCACATCATAGTAAAGGTTGAGGAGAGTATAGGAATAGGCAAGAAGGTATAGTAGAAAGCCTTGGAGTCAGGAGACTCTGGCTCTATTCCTATCCCTGCTACTAACTCAATGGAGCAAATGACTTCAACTCTTTGTGTTTTAATTCTTCCTTCAGTTGAATGCATGGCTTAGATTAGACGTTCTCTAAGGCAGTGGTGTCAAACTTGAATAGAAACCTGATCCCTGTGGGCCCCATACTGACTTAGAAATCCACAAATTAACATTTCTCTATGCTATACTTTACTTTGTTAAATACTTCCCAATTACATTTTAATCTGGTTGGAGAAGGGGATGGGGGCAGGGAGGAGGTTGACACCTCTGTTCTAAGATCTCATCCAATTCTATGAATCTATGATTTTCAATACATTATATAATGAATGGGCCTGGTGTTCCGCATAGGTTGAGTTCATACTGTGGAGATGACAATGGAATTTAGGAAGTAAAGAAGGAAAGAGTTTTATAGAATTTAGACCTAAAAAAGGGAAATCTGAAACTGTAAGGAACTCTCATTTTGTAAACAAAGAAAGTGGGACCTAAAAGAGTGAAGGGACTTGCCAAAAGATGCACAATTAGTAAGCAGCAGAGCTCGGACTTGGAATTAAGTCTTCTGCCTCCACAGTCAGTGCTAGTTTCCTTACTTGGCCTCAAAAAGACTGATGCCTTCTCTCTATTTTCAAATGGTCCATTTGGTCCAATTAGAAGGCAGTATTAATGATACACAGACAGCTAGACAGCTCAATAGAATGCTGGGCCTGGAGTCAGTCTTTGTGAATTCAAATTTGGCCTCAGACACTTACTAGCTGTGTGACCCTGGGCAAGTCACTTAACTTCTGTTTGCCTTAGTACACTGGAGAAGGAAATGGCAAACCACTCGAGTAGTTTGCCAAGAAAACTCCATGGACAGTGTGGTTCATTTGGTCATGAAGAGTTAGACACAACTGAACGACAACAATTAATGATGTACTTCACACCACTACGCTGTCCTATAATCAGCCAAATGGAAACTGAGCAGCATCAAGAATATTTTTCTTTATTTCCCTCCACCCCTGCAGGTTACCAGTTTTTCTAAATGTTTATTCTATTCTGTCTTCTGCTTGAACCTGAGAAAGTGATGGGGGCAGGGAAAGAAATGCTTCCTTCTCCTCTTGATCTAGCCTTTCTGCCTTCCTCCCCACTCCACCTTCAGCCTGCATGGAACTTTTGAGCAATGCAATCTTACCTCTGGGAAATTGGTCATGTTTACTAAAATCAGCTGAGGTGATTTCAGGGAGATTTGGCCGATCTGATTTAGAGCAAACTTCCCATCGCCAGTTGTCACAGTTATGTGATCCAGGGACCCTGAGAGAGAACATTCCACATTTCTCCATTACCTTGTATTACTTGGTGTAGGCTTTATTTTCACTTACTTGTACACATGTTGTAGTCCCTCCCCTCAATCCCTCCCCCCAGGAAAAAAAAAAAAAACAAGACAACAACATAAACTCCTAAAAGGCAAGGACTATTTTGATTTGAGCTTTGTATCCCCCTGGCACTCAGCACAGTTTTTTGAACATAACAGACACAGAAAAGTCTGAATTAAACTGAATTGTTGCCATTTCAAACTAATCTCTGTACTGAGTCACCACCAAGCTCACTTTTGGAAAATACCAGTGCAAAGCTTGACAATGGCAAAAACCGTCACAATTATTTACACTTTAGTACTTCACAGACTGGTGATTTCATTAGGACTGGGGTTCTCTCCCCCAACATAGATCATGGTTCCTCCAATTTTGGCCAGTCTTCTGGTGATTTCTCTCCAAACTTTAACTGGTCCTCAGATACCAGCCTTTGTCTGTCACTGAGCATATCCCCAAAGTCCTTCTACCTTGGATTGACCTACCCAAACTTATACTTTGCTGGCACAGCTGTAAAGCATCAAAGATAGTTTTTTTTTTTTTTTGGTAGAAGTACATCTATATTCAAAAGCCAGAAAAATGTTTTTCCAAATTCCCTGATTTCCTGTGCAAAATACAACTACAACACATATAGTAGGGATCATTTGCTGTTGACATCTCTTGTGACTCAGAGAGAGCTGAACAAAGCAAAAATAAATAAATAAATAAATAAATAAAGGTCACATGCAACTACATTTTAGACTACCCTGGTCCCCTTATGTTATTATAATTCAGTACCTTGCCAGGGACATAAGATCTGAGCTGAAGACTTAATCTGAAATGTTGCCTTCATCAAAAGAATGGGGACCACTGCTCTGAGTGAGTTTAGCCATTACAAAGGACTTTGCTAGTATAAAAGGAAATGAAGGAGAAAAAAAATCTGGTCAATAGATTGATGATGAAAAGGGGTTTGAATGTACCCTATGCATTGAGGGGGCTCCAATTCCACTAGGCTAATTGAATATCATGGTGAAACAAAAAAGAATGCCATACTCAGAATCAAGAGCTCTGGCATCACCAGTCCTATGAATAGTGAGCAACTGACTTCTCCCTTAGATTCCTCAGCTGTAAAATTGAGATAATTATCTATGCACTTGTCCATGGTGTGGTAGAAGGAACAGAACTGGGAAATACAGAATCACTGAATTTCAGAGATAGAAGGAATTTCAGATGCTATCTAGTCCAGCCCATACCCCAAAATAATACCAACTACAGTATCTAATAGTTGGCTATCTATTTTCTGCCTGAGAAGGAACCCCTTCCAAGACAGTCCATTCCACTTCTGAACAGTTCTAATTGTTAAGAAGATCCTCCTGATATCAAGCCTAAATCTGCCTCTGTTTCTTCCACCCACCACTCCTACGTCTGACTTCTGTGGTCACAGAGAACAATTCTAACTACTCTCTTCCACAAGACAAAGGTTCAAACCCTGGAACACAATTATCATGTTTCCCCTCCACTGGGACTGTTCTTATCCCATTCTTTCAACCAATCCTTTTACAGCATAAGCTCCAGGCCTTTCACCCATCCTGGCTGCCCTTCTCTGGACCGTTTCCAGCTTATCACTGATCTTACTAAATTGTGATGCCGAGAAACAAACACAATATCCTAGTTGTGGTCTGATCAAAACAGAATACAGCAGGATATCACCTTCTTCTTCTCAGAAGCTATGTTTGTCTTAATGTAGCCCAAGATTGAATTAGGTTTTCTTGATGACACAGCACTAGTGACTTATACTGAGCTTACAATCCCCTAAATCCCCTAGTTCTTTTTCAGACAAATTGCTAACCATGACTCCTTCCATACAATACTTGTAAAGTCTACTCTTTTTTTTTTGAAAGCAATTGGGGTTAAGTAACTTGCCCAGGGTCACGCAATTAGTAAGTATCCAAGGCTAAAATTGAACTTTGGTTCTCCTAACTCCAGAGACAGTGCTCTATCCACTGTACCACCTAGCTGCCCCTAAAGTCTGCTTTTTTGAACCCAAATGTAAAACTTTACACTTACTCCTATTATATTTCATCTTATTAGGTTCAGCCCAGTGATCTAGCCTGTTGAGATCTTTTTGGATCCCAGCTCTGTCATCCAGGGAGTTAGCTATCCTCCAAGCTTTGTGTCATATATGCCTTTATCCAAGTCATTAATATAAATGTTAAACAGCACAGAGACAAGCACAGATCTCTGTGGCACTGTACTGGAGACCTCCTGCCAAGCTGTCACTGAACCACTAAGGGCTGCTCTTTTGAGTCTGGTCACTTACCAAACTCCAGTTCAATCTAACTTTACTATTCTCTAATCTACCTCTGCCCATCTTTTCCACAAGAACAGGAGGAAAGATTTTATCAAATGTTTTGCTTAAAAAAAAAATAGGTCAGCTACATCTTCAATGTTCTTTTATGCACCAGATTAATAACTCTTTCGAAAAAGGTAATGAGGCCTACGATGTGTTCTTGATGCAAGCCTGCATCACACCTTTCTTTCACAGATGTTGGCTAACCATATCTCTAATAATGTTCTAGATATCTGCCAGGAATTGAAGTTAAGGTCACTGTCCTATGGTTTACAGACTCCATTCTCTTCCCTTTTTTGAAAACTGGAACATCTAACCTGCTCCAGTCCTGCAGCCCCTTTCCTGTTCTCCAGTCATTCAGATATTATTAACAGTGGCTCAGAAATCACATATGCTAGTTCTTTCAGGAATAGAGGAGGTAGTTTATCTGGGTCAGGTGTCCTGAATTCATTAAAGGCCGATAACATGCTCTCTAATTATTTCTTTATTATTTATTTATTTACATCTTTTAAGTCATTTCTGTCCTGTCTTCTCCAGTGCAAAGATCACTTTCCTTGGCAGAGAAAACAAGCCAAATAAGAATTAGGCAGCTATACTTTCTTTATGTAATCAGTTACCCTTGTCCCATTCACTCCAAGCAATGGTTCTTCTCTTTTCTCCAATATCACTTTTAAAACAACAACAACAAGAACAACTTATTCGTGTCCTTATTTTTCCTTGCCTGCATCATCAGCTCTAAACCTGCTGTTACAGTGCCATAAGGTCACTTCCTGGCTGTCTGCCTAACAGCTGCCATGCTACTGAATGCCTACCTTTTACTCCTCTCTTGTCCAGTTCTAGAATATAATCAAATCAATTCTGTCACTGCTCCTGAAGAGGATGTGTCCATCTAAAGCCTCTGTGGCTCCACTCCCCATTCCTGCCATTTTCAAACCAAAATATCCCTCCCTGACCACCACTCTCCTAGATGTTTTTCCTCCCCCAAACTGTAACATCTAATGGCCTTTCCTAAATGCTCATTCTCCTTGACCTCTCAGCCAGCCTCTGACACTGTGGATCACTCTCTTCTCCTTGATACTCTCTTCTCTCTAGGTTTTCGTGACACTGCTCTCTTCTAGTTTTCTCCTTCCTATCTGGCCACTTCTCGTTCTCCTTTGCTGGATCCTTATCCAGGCCATGACCGCTAAGTATGAGAGTCCATAAAAGCTTTGTCCTGGACCCTCTTCTCCCTCTATATGATTTTGCTTGATCATCAACTCCCATGGATTCAATTATCATCTCCATGCGGACAACTGTCAGATCTATTTATCCAGCCATAACCTTTCTCCAGACCTCGTTTCCTCTCTCTTGACCTCCACTTTCCCATCAGACATTGAGAACTGGATGTACTGTAGACATCTGAAACTCAACATATCCAAAAATGAACTCTGTGTCTTTCCCCCCAAATCCTCTGCTCTTCCTAACTTCCACCATTCTGCCAGTGACCAAGGCTCAGAACCTAAGTGTCATCTTTGACTTCTCTCAGTCCCTCACCCCCACTATACAATATGTTGCCAGGTCCTACCAACTGTAGAACTGATAGGATTGGAAGGTAGCTTCCAACATCTCTCATACATGCCCTCTTCTTCCCTCTGACCTTGTTACCACTCTGACGTCAGTCCTCATCACCTCATGCCTGCACCACTGCAAAAGCCTTTAAGTCAGCCTCCCTGCCTCAAGTTTCTCCCTACTCTAGTTCATCCTCCACTAAGGTATCAAAGAAAACCTTTCTGAAGCACAGGTATGACCATTTTACTCCCCTATTTAACAAACTCTAGTGGGTCCTTATTGCCGCCAGGACCAAAAGTAAAATCCTTTGTTTGACTTCTAAAATCCTTCATAAAATCCTGGCCCCTTCTTACCCTTCCAGTCTTCTGACACCATACTCCCCTCCATATATTCTATGATCTACTGACACTGGCCTCCTCACTGTTTCTCACACAAGACGTTCCATCTCCCAACTCTTGGGTCTTTTCACTGGCTTTCCCTTATGCCTGGAATTCTCCCCCTCCTCATCTCAGCCTCCTGACTTCCTTCAAGTCTCAACTAAAATCCCAACTTCTGCAAGGAGCCATTCCTTGTCCTCCTTAATGTTAGCGCCTTCCCTTTAAGATGATCTCCCATTTTTACTGTTAAATATGTTGTTTGTACAAAGTTATCTATATATTGTCTCCTCAATTAGACTGTAAGCTCCTTAAGGGCAGGGACTAGTTTTGTCTTTCTTTGTATCTCTGGACTCAGGACAGTGGCTGGCATATAGTTGGTGCTTAATAAATGCTGGTTTACTTGACTTCAGGGCAGGGACTATCTTTTGCTTTTGTATTTGTATCTCCAGTACTCAGCACATAGTAATTGCTAATTTTTCATTCATTCCTTCATTTATTTCCTACTTTGCATTAATTCTCTGTATTAATTACCTGTCCTTGTATCTATCCTCTAAATGTCTTTTTAAAATCTAAGTTGATTAGCAGGTTCTCCATGCACCCATATTGGTTGTCTGAAGAGACCAATATGCGTGTACATCAGAATTGTTCCCCCTGTAAGTCAGAGCTTGAGTTCAAATGCTGTATGTCATCTTGAGTAAATCAATTCACCTCTCTTAGACTCATTTTCTCATCTAAAATGAGAGTTGCTAATGATCTTTTAAGATTCCTTTTGGCTCTGAAACCTATGATCTTACCTCATAGGAGTATTTTGAGGAAAGAACTGTAAATTGTCAAGCTGGTGCCAGTGTGAGCTCTTATTATTATTATTACTACACAAAAATCATTCAGAAAATTAAGAAGGCGAAGGGAGAAATGCTTTCTGGTGCATCTTAATTTCACTCTGCTTATTTGTCATGAGATTCTTTGCCGAAGAAAGTACTTCGGTGATCTTGGTGGAAGTCTTTTTAAGCAGCATGGTGTGGTGAGAAGAGTAAGGAATTTGGAGTCAGGACACCTGGATTCAAGACCCAGTTCCAACACAAACTAGCTGTGACATCAGTGACAAGTCACTTAATTTCCATGGACCTTAATTTTCCCACTTGCAGACAAGAGTAGTAATCCTTGTCCCCTTACCTCAAAGGTCTGGTGAAAGGAAAGCACTTTATAAACTTCAAAGTACCACACAAACAGGTGTAATTTTTAGTCTACACTGATGACTGTTATCACCCCTTAATGCCTATCCATAGCATATTAAATTCTTCCCTGTCATCAATCCCCAGCAAAGATCTTGCTCACCTACTCCTCTT
Source organism: Vombatus ursinus (assembly GCF_900497805.2). NCBI lineage: Eukaryota > Metazoa > Chordata > Mammalia > Diprotodontia > Vombatidae > Vombatus > Vombatus ursinus. The sequence continues at coordinate 11,242,740 of NW_020954564.1, read as the reverse complement.
TTCTGCCCTTCACATTCCCTGAGGTTAACATTTAACAAACTAAACTCAATGGCCTCTCTCTGCCAGTCCAGCAGATCTTTTCTGGTCAAGTGGAGGAGAATTTACTGGCCAATTTTAGGTATCATATTTCTTCCAGAGCTCTCCCTCTACTTGCTCTCTGATTTTAACTACAGAATGTTGGCAGATAAAACACACCAGGGGAAGGGGCCACCTTTTATTCATTTCATAACAAAAACAATAAATAGGGTTAAAGTAAATAGTTAAAGAGATTGAATGGCATACTCTCCTGTCAGCAAAGACAGCTATGTTCCAGCTGACAAAGGTTGACAAAGGAGAAGAATGGTCTTCTTGCTCAACACTGGTTGTATCTTACAGCTCAGTGTGTATATAATGATGTTTACAAATGGAACCACATGTTTTTCTCTTTGTTTGCTCAAGAGCAACTGAATAAAATATTTTCAAATTTCTTATATAAAACAGTCTGTCCTGAAGGGGAATGGAAGGAGGGATTCCTGCCCAAACTCCCTCACCTCCAGAGATGCCAGTGAGCCTGACACTAGGCTGATGACAATTTCCAAAAGGCTCATTTAGTGGAAATTGGATTTTTCCTGCCTTGCTAACGTGTAAGCTGACAACTTGCCTCTTCGTCACATCTGCAAACAGTTCTCATAGACATTTCTGACATTTCCCACTTACAAAAAGCCATTTTCAGGAAGTTATTAACCCAAACGGATTCTTCCTGGTCAAGCCCAGGATGTAAAAACTCTTTAGCTGGAAATTTCAAGGTTATAGTCATTCAGTTCCCAGTGTGTGTTGAAAAATAATAAACCAGAAGAAATCTGAGGATGCAGATCAAAGCTCCTGGTTCTAATTACATACTGTGTGGCACATAAAAACCTGAGTTCAAATCTTATATCTGAAACATACTGGCTGTGGGGTCAAGTAACTCAACTTTTCAGTGGTCTGGGCAACTCCCTAATACTAGAAATTGCAGAGGTAGAGAAAGTTTCCTCACCCCAGAGTTCCCTATATCAATGAAACCACAGGTTAAGTCCCTATCCCTATGTATTCAATTTAAAGCAATAACATATTATAAAATGGATAGCAATATATTTGTTACTAACCTGGAGAAGTCCTTATATTGAGATTTTTGTTGAAACTATCCTTAAGGGCTTCTACCACAGACTTCATTTCCACATTTACCTCTTCCAGACAGATTATGTCCTCCACCAAGGATGCATTAATGTTGACTCGGGGTTGGGGATGTCCTTTACCTTTGGCTAGGAATCAAACACACAATGAACACAGGCAGTAGCAGCATCACTAACATCAACAAACACTGGAATTTTATTTCTTTAGAATGTAAAATCTGGGGCAGCTAGGTGGCGCAGTGGATAGAGCACCGTCCCCGGAGTCAGGAGGACCTGAGTTCAAATCCAGCCTCAGACACATAATACTTACTAGCTGACCCTAGGCAAGTTACTTAACCCCAATTGCCTCACCAAAAAAAAAAAAAAAGAATATAAGTTCCTTGAGGGCAGGAACTGATTTTGCTTTTTCTTTGTACCTTCAGTGCTTAGAACAGTTCCTGACACACAGTAATCCCTTAATAAATGCTTGTTAATTGGTTGACTGGGCTCAGAATCAAGAGACCTTGAGAGACATCAGACCTAGTCTGGGTTTCAACTCTGCCCCTTAATATCTATATATTAAGCAAATCATTTCCCCTTACTGAGCCTCAGTTTCTTCATCTGCTAAATAAGGAAAGTAATAACCTGCCAAAGAAGCAGTGTGGTATGGCAGATAAAGAGCCAAACTCAGAGTTGGGAAAACCTGGATTCAAGTCCCACCAATGACACTTCCTGGTTGTGACCCTGGACAAGTCACTCAACCTTTTAGTGCCCCAGGGAATTCTCTAGGACTTTAAATTGCCAAACATTTACTGATGGCTACTAGTAGAAGCAGCTAGTTTATACAACAGAGCTCCCTGTGCCAGTGAAACCACAGCTCCAGATAAAAAATAAAATAAAATAAAATAACTGTCCTCCCCACCCTCCAGGGATTTTTGGTAAAGAAAACACTTAGTAAACAGTAAAATACAAAGGAAATTTCATTTCTTGTCAGGGATGATCTAGAGGTGATTTTTGTTCAGATATAGGCCTGGAGTCAGGAAGACCTGACTTCAAATCTGGTCTCAGATACTTATTAGTGGTATAACCCTGGGCAAGTCACTTAATCATGTTTACCTCAGTTTCCTCATCTGTAAAAACAGGGGATAACAACAGTACCTACCTTGAAAGGTTGTTGTGAGGATAAAATGAGATCATAAATGTAAAGCTCCTGGCATAGTGCCTGGCACGTAGTAAGTGCTATATAAATGTTAGCTGTTATTAAGATGTGAGACTTCACATAAAAGCTATTCTGTATTCTATTATTCTAACATTCTGCGGCTTAGGGTCCCTTCCCACTCCAGCACTGAGTTCTAGAATTGCTTTCCATTTTAATATACTATGTTCTATTGCTCCAATATTCTATATGCTAGGGTTTCTCTCAGTTCTAACAGACTCTGTTCTAACTCTATAAATAATGAACTATAATTATCATCACGAACTATGGTCCTTCCCAACTCTGTTCTGCTGTGTTATTTCTATGACTGTATCTGAAAACAAAAAAAAAAAAAGAAGAAGAAGAAGAAGAGAAGGATTAAGGTATGGTTTCCATACCTTTGGCTTTCTTGGTAGCAAAATGTCGGATGGGCACAGTTAGATAGGCCCCACATTGCTGGCCGTCATTCCAGGTCACACTCGTATTTCTCAGCCTAACTTCTGAAACAGGCTTTGTCAAGACTGAAAGAGAGTTGCAAAACCCAGGCTGCACCCAACGAAAGCATCTTAGTCCCAAAGCCATGGTTCAAAACAGTCCTTGAGAAATCACCTATGAAAGAAAGAAAAGCCTTTCACAGATATGAAATAAGCAGTGAACACTGAGGCAAGAGGCCATTCCAGCAACCTGAACCTTGTTGACTATAATGAAATGCTTATGTGGAAAAAATATACAAAATTGTGACTATGCTGTACTGTAAACAGAGAGTACAGATTATAGGAGGTAGGTTTTAAGCTGATTTTTTTAAAACCCTCAACAGGCACAAAATGATGGGAAAAATTACATGACAGCTTTTAATTAAAATTGTCTTCTGCTCCATATGCACTGATTGCAAATTAGAATGTACTTTTCTTTGCTATGAATCTAAAGCATGGATCAGATCTGAGGCTTTTAATGTTACTGGTGCTAGAGCTCTGGAAGATGCCATTCTCCTCTGTGAACACAAGTTACTCATTATATTTCTATAGTTTTAAACCCTCAAAGATTTTCCAGCCTGCAGCTACCTCTGTGATAGAACTACATAATTGTTGAATAGCAATGTTGCATTCATAGCTTCAGAGAGAAAAGGGGGCTCTCACACAGCTGGGGAAGGCAAGGAGATAATATAACTTAGTGGGTATTTTGTTCATTTGACAAATATTTTTTGAGCACCTGCTATGTGTAAGGCACTGTTTTAGATGAATAAATTAGCCAACACCCTGAGTCTGCTATCTTTACCAATTAGTTCCAGTTTTCATCTATAGACTCCCTCTCAAAATAAATGAGTCCCTCTAAAGAAGGAATGTGATAAAGTGTAAAAGGATGACAATTGGGAAACCTGGGTTCGAGTTCTGGTTATGCCACTCACTAATTATGTCCCCCTAATAGCCATTCCCCTTCTCAGGGCCGCAGACTCCTTATCCGTAAGATGATCTCTAAGGCAACTTCCAGTTCTAACATTCTCTGTTCCAACATGTCATATTCTAAAGTCCTTTCTATTTAGAACTTTTTTTAATGCCCCAGGTTTTTTCTTTCAAAGACTCATATTTCAGTGTAAGTCAAGTACAAGTCATACAGATCTATGATTTCAGAGTGGGAGATTCTTGGATGGCAATCCATCTATGACTTAGTAGCTAGGTCCTTAAGAGGTTGCTGCCTGAGGAACATAGACGTTTCAGTAACACACACAGATTCACAAAACAAGTGTCAAGATGACCCCAGGTCTTCCAGATTCCAGCCCAACACTCTACCCTCTCTGCCATGCTGCTTTTAATAGTCACCATTAATTAAAAAATATATTTTTTTGATTGCATGGCCTTTCCAGAAATGCAAACTAATGGGTTAAACATGAATAGTTTCTCCTCCTGTTACTATGAACACATGAATTTTGTAAAAGTAATTAGCATTTCCTTAGCAGCAAAGGATGCAGGATCTTGCCCAGCTATGCAAAGAGCCAATAGGAACAAATTCTGTCGGGAATTTACACCACCAGGTACTAGCAGTAACCCTGCTCTATCTTAGCAGAGCTCTATGTAAAAGGTTGGCTTTGGGTGAGGTTTCTATATCTGGGCTTCTGCCAAATATGGTCACTGTTTAACCCATACCCATGTCCATATATGGGCTTCTAATTATGTGCAGGGGTTTTTGGGGGGGGCAGGGGGAGGTGTTAGTGAAAAGAAAAATTGTTTGAATTTTTTTCATCTATCATGTGCCTCAATCTGCCTGCTCAATTTGAGACAAGCTTCCTGGTCTCCCTGTTTATGAGTCATAATAGAACGCAGTATAGCAATAAAAACTAGAATTGGGTTAGAAATAAACAACCTTTGAAAGAAAATGCAGAGCCCAAAAGTAGAACTAGTACAAGAGAGCCGGAAAATAGCCTCTATAAAAAACCTGCATTACTGCAACATTTAAGGCTAAGATTTTAACTGCACATAAGTCAAAAAATTTGAAAGGAGAATCCCAATAACGTTACTAGCTTGTCAAGTACACAATGACACATTATTATATAGCAGACTAAAAACAATGTTTAATTACCCACGCAAAAAGAAAGAATTGTAGGAGATTTTTTTTTTTAAAATAGTATATCGAAATTAAAAGAGACCTTGTAATAACATTTTAGAAAATAGAACAAGCACTGGCTGAGGAGTCCAAACACCTTGATTCAAATCTCAGCGATGCTATCTACTTCTTGTCTGTGTAACACTGAACAAGGAAGTCATTTCATTGAGTCTCAGTGTTTTCCTCTCAAATTATTTCTAAGGTCCCTTCCAACTCCAAAGCCTGTGAAATTTAATCATATAAGAGATGGAAATAACCTTACAAAACAATGTTAAATCTGGAAGGGATCTTGCAAAAAAAATAGAGGTAATGGGATCTCAGAACATAGAACATTAGAACTTTAGAGCTGGAAATGCCCTTAGACATAAAATGTCAGAAAAAGTAAATGTCAGATCTGAAAGACATCTCAGAACATAGGAGGTTGGAACACATACAAATGCTAAAAGGGACCTCAGAACATGGAATCTTAGGTTCACTGATTTAGAGCTGGAATCATCCCCCTCAGCCCCTTTGTGTTTTAGAAGAAACGGAAGTCCACAGAAGTGAAGAGGCTTACCCAAGGCCTCACAGCTACTGGGCAAGACCCCATGCCTCCCATGCCATAGGCTAATGATCTTTCTACTATACTTCTCTGCTTTCCAGGTGTCACTTCCAAAGAAGTTCAACTTGTTACCATTTTGCTACACATAGCATTTTCTTTATACATTTTTAAAAAATCAAGACCAACTTTCAAAAAAACTCTTCTCTAAAATCCTTATTCCTAAATCATTCTTCCTCCTCTTCTAATCCTTTTTACCAACGGGGCAGATGTGGACCTATATCACTGCCTGACTCAAGTTTCACCTTCTTCCTTTCCCTCATTTTCCAATGAAGTGTTCAATAAGTTAAGAAAATAGGAAGAGACAAATAATAAGGTGGCTAAGGAATCTAAAAGAACCCAGACAGTCAAGTTGTCTTCTGAGCATCATTAGGATTATCCAATTTCAGTTTTCAACTAAGAAACAAGTTCTCATCAGAAAGACTCTGTTAATGGTAGTTTTTCCAAGTTTCTGAGCAATTGGTAAAGGAAGTAAGACAGGGTCCGTTGGAGGGGAAAAGTTCATGACTAACCAACAAAATAATATTAATACCTAGGCACTAGGCACTGAGGTTACAAAGATAAAAATGAGAGGCAGCTAGGTGGCGCAGTGGATAGAGCAACCGGGCCCTGGAGTCAGGAGAACCTGAGCTCAAATCCGGCCTCAGACACTGGACCCTGGGCAAGTCACTTAACCCCGGGCAAGTCACTTAACCCCATTGCCTAGCCAAAAACAAAAAAAACAAAAACAAAAAAAGGCAAAAAAGAAATAGTCCCTGTCCTCAGGAAATTTACTTTCTACTGGAGAAGACAACAACTACATATATAAATAAACATATTTTAAAATATACAAAACACATAAGGTAATTCAGGAGGGGAGGGAGGCATTAAGAGCTAGGGGAACCAGTAAAGGCCTCACATAGGAAATGATGTTTGAGCATTTCTGAAGGAAACTAGGGATTCTAAGAAATGCATTATAGTCACTTGTGAAGCGAAACACAGAAACGCGATGTCTGTATTCATATATTCAGCAGAGGACTGTAAAAAACCTGGCTCCAGATCTGCCTTTCCATCAAGTCTGGAACAACCTGAAGCAGCATCTCTTGCCTGGTCCCTCTCATCATTCAGTTCTTTTTGTAGAGGAGGAATTCTTCAGGGTACCACTGCCAATTTCATATAAACAAGGCTTTTTGGATCCATTTTGAATGGATCTGAAGAAGTTTCGAGAAGACAACTCAGCCTAACTTGATTGCAGAGGTGGGAGGCCAGTGGAAGTGGTACATTGCATACATTTACAGATTTTTTTTTTGATGTGCTGATCAGTTTTGCTTTTTTTTTCTTTTCCAATTTTTGCCCCTCCATAATAAATATCATTTATTATGTGGAATGGCTTTCTGAGGGTGTGGAGGAGGAATACTAGGAGAAATCCTGGTGATGGGGGGAGATAAAAAAAAAAGGAAAAAATATGCTTTAAAGAAGGCTACCATCCTTGTAAACAGTATGATTGAAATTATTTCTATGTATCTGACTATGCTTTAAATGCTTTAAATGTATCTATGTTTCTGACAATGCTTTAAAATAGATGGTCATTTGAAAAAAAAAAAGAAAAAAAAGAAATAAGATGTCTGGCCCAGGCAGTTTTGAGAACAGCAAGATCTGTTTGGCTGCAGCAGAGTGAAAGAACATATGAATAACATATAAGAAGTCTGCAAAGTATGTTGGAGTATGAAAAATGATCACCTCCATTGGCTTTAATCTCCTCACATATAAAATGAGGGTATTAGACTTCATTATCTCCAAGATCCCTGCCGTCTAAAGCAAAGAATTTGGAGCCAAAGTATATGACTTAGGACAACAAGGTCGATAACAACAGTTAACATATCACTTTAAGCTTTACAAAGGACTTTACATACATTACTGTAGAAGTAGAGGTACGGTAGGTATCACCATCTCCATTTTACAGGTGAGAAAGCTAAGGTGAAGAAAAGTCCAAGTGACTGCCTGAGTAACTTATCCACACACCAAGTAAGTATCAGAGGCATAATTTCAAGTCAGGTCTCTCCTGACTCCCAGACCAGCACACTTGGCACTACATCACCTCTAATAACTTAAATGATGGGATTGAACTGGATGAGCCCTAGAGGTGAAAAGAACCATGCAACCAATCTGAGTGGGTCCACTACAAATTTATGTTATACATCCTCAACTGGGCCCTCACTGCTACTAGATAATTCTTCCATACCTGCCTTATCAACTCACTACCCCACTTTCCACAGAGACTTCCAAACTTTTTCATCCCTCCTCAAACCTTCGCATGGCTTCCCCTCCTTGAACTCTCTCAGGTGAGAACCCCATTCATACTTTACAGATAAAAATTGAGGCCATTCACTGTGAGCTCCTTCTTCTCCCCTCTACATCATCTCCTATCACTCATATAGTGGCCTTCTGCCACTATCTCCTTCTTTACCTTTGTCTCACAAAATTCAATGGCCTTTTCTCAGTCTTCATTCATTTCAACCTCTCTGTAGCTTGTGAAACTATTTTTTTTTGGCAGCCAAAAACAAGGTTTATTGAAGATTTGCCATATTAGCTAGACTCTTAAGGAATCTGAGCATCTATGGGCTATTGGCTAGATTCTAAGAATCAGAGCGCTTTTGAAACTATTAATCACTCTTCTCCTTGATACTCTCTTTTCTCTAGGTTTTCCAGACACCACTCTCCTGGTTCTCCTTTTAGCTAGCAGACGGCTCCTTCTCAGTCTCCTTTGCTGGATCCTCCTCCAGATCATGCCCTCTAACCATAGGTGTCCCGCAAGGTTCTATCCTAGGTCCTCTTCTCTTCTTCCTCTATACTACTTCACTTGGTGATTTCATCAGTTCCCATGGATTTAATTACTACCTCTATGCTGATGATTCTCAGATCTACCTAGCCTGCCCCAACCTCTCTGTTGACCTCCAAACTTTCATCTCCAACTGCCTTTCAGACATCTCAAACTGGGTATTCAGAAAACATCTTAAATTCAACATGTCCAAAACAGAACTCATCTTTCCACCTAAACTCTCCCTCCCTTCTACTTTCTCTATTATTGTAAAGGGCACCATCATGCTCCTAGTCTTGCAGGCTTGAAACCGTGGAATCAGCCTTAGCTTCTCACTGTCTCTCACTGCCTATATCCAATCTATTGCCAAGGCCTACAGATTTCACCTTTGCAATATCTCTCACCCCTTTCTCTACTCTGACACTTTCCACCACTCTGGTGAATACCCTTGTCACCTCATACCTGGATTACTGCAATAGCCTGCTGGTAGGTCTGTCTGCCCAGTGGTCTCTCCCCACTCCAATCCATCCTCCATTCAGTGATTTTCCTGAAGCATAGGTCCAACAATGAAACCATCAATAAACTCCAGTAGTTCCCTATCACCTTCAGGATCGAATACAAAATCCTCTTTTCGCTGTTCAAAGCTCTTCATAACCTAGTCCCCTACTATCTTTCCAGTTTTTTTTATACCTTACTTCCCAACATGTACTCTTCAATCCAGCGACACTGGCCTCCTGATTGTTTCCTGAACAAAACATTCCATCTTTCACACGTGCACATTTTCTTGGGTTGTCCCCCACACTGGAATGGTCTCCTTCCTCATCTCCATCTACTATCTTCCTTGGGTTCCTTTAAGTCTCAACTAAACTCTCATCTTCGATAGGAAGTCTTTTCCAAACCCTCTTAATTCTAATGCCTTCCTTCTGCTAATTATTTCCTATTTCTCTTGCACATAGCCTGCTTGTATATATTTGTTTGTTGCCTCCTCCATTAGATAGCGAACTCCTTGAGGGCAGGGACTGTCTTTTAAAACTCTTTTTTTTATTCCCAAAGCTCAGCAAATAGTAGGCACTTAATGTTAACTAAATGAGAGAGTCTCATTTCTAGCACCAATCACATGATTCTAAGATCCTTACTAGAGACTGGTAGAAAATTATAACTTTCTTGGATTTTAATGCTCTAGGTCAGAGGTTCTCAAAGTGTGGTCCCCCTGGAGGGGAAGGTGTCCCCCAGGTCAAAACTATTTTCGTAATAATACTAAGATGTTATTTTCCTATTAAAATACTTTTTTTTCCAACTATGCATCTGTTTGAGGCAAGATTTCTTCAAATACTACAACCATAACATATCCTGGCAGACTGAATGCAGAAGCAGATATGAGAATCCAGCTGTCTTCTATTAAGCCAAATATTAGATTTGCAAAAACTAAGCAAAACAATGCCATTCTTCTCACTAGATTTTTTCTTGTTTTGGAAAATATATTTTGCATTAATATTATTTAGGCTAACACATAATGGGTTTGTTATTGCTATTTTGAAATGAATTAGACATTTTTAAATTTTCTTTTAACTTCTAATACAGTATCGACAGACATAACCTACATAAATAAAAGACCCTCGCGGTCCTCAACAATTTTTAAGAGTGTAAAATGTTTTGAGAACCGCTTCTCTAGGTCACGGATTAGGTATAAAATCCACTCCTAACCCTCAGCCTAGTTCCGTGAGTGACAAACACCGCCCCCTTCTCCCTAGACCCTCCGTAGAGAACACAGACCCCGCCCCAGCCTCGATCTGAAATAACAGACCCCGCCCCAGCCTCGATCTGAAATAACAGGCCCCGCCCCCCAGCTCAGGAGTCTTCTAAATACAGGCGAAGCCCCGCCCGCACTCCCAGCCTCACTATAGGGCGACAAGCTCCGCCCCTCACGCAAAGGTCAAATCGAACTCTTGGGGGTCGAGGTGGGGGGGTGGAGAAAGACCGGGAAATTGGGCGTGGTAATGCTTTGGACCCTGAAGCCTGCTCCTTTCGGGGCTTGAGCTCCTGAAAGCGCGTCCCTGCCTCTCTGCCTCGGCCGCGATCCCACCTGCCCAAAAGCGAAGGTGGGCCGAGGCTCGGACTCACCGGCTATGGCTTCCGCTGCCGGGGAAACGAGCTTCGGTGCTGGTCATACGTCATCAACGCAGGCCTGTGACGTCACGAAGCGGCGCAACTTGCGCAGGCGCATTTCTGGTGGCTGTGGCGGAGTCAAAGAGAAGAAGAGAGGTCGGGGTCCGGGCCTGGAGGTTGGAGTCAGGTGGTGGAATCCCGAGCTGAAGCCGCCTTGCGGCGGGAGGAGCCGAGGGGATCAAGCCTGAGCCCAGAGGGTGAGTTGAGGCCCGCCGGGAACTCCCCCGCTGATTGTCAGCCACCTCCTCCTCCTGCCCTTCCCATGCCGACTGCTCCTCCTTGCCCCCCACGCTCCTACCCCCAACCCGGCTTATCCCCCTGTCCTCTGCCCCTCCTATACCCCCTTATGGCGGCTTCCACGCACAGTTCCCTTTCCCACTCCATCTTCACCTCCTCCCTTTCTCTTCAGTTCAGTTCCCCAAGCATTTATTATATATACACCTTTTCTCCGCCACCCCCGTCTTTATTACTGCTGTGTTCTCCTACACTTTCCTACCCTTCAAATGCTGTTCCCAGTCTCCCTAATATAGCACACTGCTCTGAATGGTCTTGGCTCCTTTTACATCATCCTTTTTTTTTTTTTTTAAATCCTAACCATCCTTAAGAATCCATCTCCGACTGAAACAACACATTTCTTCGAAGATTTCCATAAACCAATTCAAGTCCACAATCATGTTTAATTGCCCACTGTGTGGCTGGCGTTGTGCAAGGCTTTCTGGATAAAAAGAGGGGGACAAAAAGAGTTTACATACTGCTGAGAACCACAGGCCCTCTTGCCTGAAATGTAGGGTGTGTCAGTCACCTTTTTAGTTCCCAGAAGTGGCATATGTGTTCTCACACCTACCAAGAAGTTTCCAGTGATCTTGAACGATGTACAACCTTGGGTAACATGGGACATTTCAAGGACTGAGGCCAGGGGAAAGAGCAAGTCCATTCCCCTATCTCTCCTCAGGTGCAAGAGTGACTGTGTCTCACACACACACACACACACACCCTACTCAAATTCCAGTGACCCCCTATTAATTTCTAGGATCAAATATAAACACCTTGTTTAGCATTTAAAGTTATTGACAACCTGGCCTCTTCCTGCCTTTCCACACTTTATACACTTTACTTACCTCTACAAATTTTATAATCCAGTCATACTGTCCTTCTTGCTATTCCTGGAACACAACATTCCATCTGCCAGCTCTGTACTTTGGTACTGGCTGTCCTCAATTCCTGGAATGGTCTTTAACCTCTCCTCCAACTCTTAAATCCCTGGCTTCCTTCAAAGCTCAAAGGTTTCAATGGGCTCAACTCAAAGCCCACTTTCTTCAGGGGGCCTTTCCTGGTTGTCCCCCTTCCTCCTGCCTCCCCAGGTTGGTAGAGCTTTCTTCTATAAAGTTATCTTCTATCTACTCTATATGTATCTTGTATGTAGCTATTTACATATTGTCTTCATCATTAGGATGTAAGCTGTATAAGGTCAGGGACTGTTTTTTGCCCTAGTGCTTAGGACAGTACCTGAGAAATAGTAAACACTTAATAAATGTTTGTTGATTTTTCCTTCAGATGCCCCACTATGCAGTCTCATCTGGAAGAAGCTTCCCCAAATCCCCATGCCAAATCCTTCACATTTGTTTTGAGTAACACTTGTTGAACTGAAATTAACTGCCCAACTAACCTTCTACTCCAGACACCAGGCTTAAGTTGTTGTTCAGTCATGTCTGACTCTTCGTGAGACCATGGACCATCCTGTCCATGGGGTTTTCTTAGCAAAGATATTAGAGTAGTTTGCCATTTCTTTCTCCAGTGGGTTAAGGCAAACAGAATAACTTGCCTAGGGTCATACAGCTAGTAGGTGTCTGAGGTCAGATTTGAACTCAGGTCTTCCTGACTCCAGGCCAGTGCTCTATCCACTGAGCTGCCTCCATAGGTTCTAATGACATTCTACCTATTCACTCTCAGTACTTCATATGGAGAGTTTCTTGGCCAGAGCTATCAAAGGAGCTGTCCTTGGGGTATTAGTGCTGAGGCCTTATGGTTAGAGTAGCTCAAATTAGTTGGTCAGTCATAACTCCTAAGAGTTGAGAGGGAACTTCAGGAAGTCATCTAGTCTTACCACTTTGTTTTGAAAGCAGTATGTTATAGTGAAAAGAGGACTGATATGGAGTTAGAGGACCTGGATTCAAATCCCAGTTCTAAAACTATGTGACCTTGAGCTAATCACTTTTCTACTCTGGACTTAATGTTGCTTCTTCCTTTAAAGAAGGGAGTTTGGACTAAGTGATTATTAAGATCCCTTTAAGGCTTAGATTAGTGATCCTGTGATCTTTAAAGTCCCTTCTAGGACTAAATCCTTTGCTCCTGTGACAATAATCTTAGAGGGACTTACCAAGGGATCAGGAAGGAAGAGACTATATTTTGGTTTCTCCTTTCTCCTTTCTCTCTCCTTCACCCTCCCTTCTCCCCACCCCACTTTCACCTTACCCACCCTCCCCCTAAAATTACGTATATCTTAGTTTCCTGACTGAATGTCCTCCCCTTGTTTCATCTAAAATTCCACAGGGATTGATGGAGGCAGAAACCAAAACTCTTCCCCTGGAGAATGCATCTATCCTTTCAGAGGGTTCTCTGCAAGAGGGGCATCGGCTATGGATCGGCAACCTGGACCCCAAGATCACAGAGTGAGTCTAAGTGTCTTTCTCCCAACAACTGTAAGTGATGATTTTAATGTGAGGAAGGGATGCTCATTGAATAAATGAGTTTTGAGCCTGCTGGGTGCAGAACACACTGCTAGGCACTGGGAGATCATAAAGATAAATAAGTCAGTTTCTGCCCTGAAGGAGTTTGCACCTATTAGGGAGAATGAAACGTGGATATAAATCAATAGACTTTACACATCTGGGCCTCAGCTTCCTTATTTATACAATGAGGGAGTTGGACTAGGTCAACCCTTGCAGCTTTCTTGCAGCTCTAAATCAGTGATTCTGTGAAAACAACACACATTCAAACGTGGTGAGTGCGTAAGCAGAGTATAAAATGCTAGATCTGATAAAAGAAAAATCCTTTCTAGCTGGCAGAGTTGGAAAGGTTTCCTGGAGGATGTGGCATTTGCTCTGCTCTTTTAAGTAGAAGTAGAATATAGAATTGAAATTGGAGTAGGGGAGGGGAACTGGAAAAGGAAGAAATGGGCAATCCAGACATAGACAGAACAACATGAGTAAAGGTGCAGAGGCAGAAATATTGATGAATTTTTTTGAAGAAAAATAAGCATTTTGGTTTTCTGAGGGTATGTCTCCTCCTCCCACCCCTAGCCCCCAGCTGCTTTGAAGATTTAATATGCATTTGGCATGTTTATTAATCCTATCTTTTGTGTAAATTTGGAGTTTTCAATGGCAAGCCAGCAGGATAGGAATCCTTAAAACTGTAGGTTCATTATGATTTAAAGTGGAAATAAACCTTAGAGGTCATTTAGTCCAAACTTTTCATTTTACAGATGAGGAAACTGAGGTCTAAAGAGATGAAGTGGCTTGTCCCAGGTCACAACTAGTAAGTAGCAGAGTCAAAATTCACAACCAGGTTTTCTGATACCAAATAAAATGTTCTTTTCACACCACACAATGCATCCCAACTGGCACACTGTGGCAAATTGTTAATTCTTTGAAAAATCTTTACTTCTGAAGGTCCTTGAAGCCAGTAAACTTCAAAAACTAATATATCTTTCACCCTTGTATCATATTCTTCCCATTCTTGATGCCCTTATTCTCTTAGAGAATTTGGATATGTTACAGATCTTTTGTATGGTTTGGGTTGGGAGACATGACTTCGACTGGTGTTCTTGTGATCTATTTTCTGTTATTGAACTTTTTTTAAAATTTTATGTTACTCTTGCTAAAGATTTTCTCCCTAGTTCTGCTACTCAGGAAAAATAATATTTATTACTCTATAGTTAAAGTGAACTATTCCTCCAGAAATATGCCCTAGGTAATGAAATCATTTCCAAAAGGAGCACATCCTCCTGCTATAAAGTGGAAAAGGGCCTTATTACCCTATCTCATAGTTCTATTAGAATACAGAACATTAAAAAATTAGAGTTGGAAAAAAGCCTTAGAGCATAGAGTTGTAGAGGGCCTAGGAAATCATAGAGTCCAATTTCCTTGTTTTACAGTGGGAGAAATTGAGACCTGGGGATAAGAAATGACTTGCTCACGTACACACAAGGTGTTGTAGAGGACCTGAGAAACGATAGGCTCCAATACCCTTGTTTTGCAGATGGGGAAACTGAGAAAGAGGGAGACTATTTTTCCCCATAAGGGATCCTTTGATTGTCGTGATAAATAATGGTCTTGGGGGGCGGGGATTCAGACCATACTGTGTGCCAGAAACAGCTCCCATTGGAAAAGGATCCCACAGTAAGGACAGTTAGGAGGAGGGGAAGGGTGAAACAGAAGAGGGCCATGCTGCAGCCAGGGTTTGAGCCAGGATCAAAAGGTACAAATGGCTAGGAAGCGATTGTATATGGGTCAGGATCCATTTTCATTTCTGTAGCACTTTCAGCCACAGGATTTAGAGCTTCTAGAGACCGCAGCAGCTATCCAGTCCAATCTCCTGGTGAAAAAGAATCTACATGGCAACACATGCAACAAATAGTTATCAAGACCTTCCTTGAAGTCCTCCGGTTAGGAGGAACCTACCACTTCCAGAAGCAGTTCATTCAACTTTTGGATAACTCTGGAGCTCTAACTTTTGAAGTTTGTCTTGTGTTTCCTAGTAATGGTGAGATGGGGACAGCAACTATATAATGACAGGAGAATGCAGCTAGCACTTACTAAGCACCTATATGCTATGCATTGGAGATACAGAGACAAAAGTGAGACAATCTCTGCCCTCAGGAAGATTGCATTCTGCTGGGGAAATACAACATGGTCCTGATTGGGCAATGGGTATTGACAACAGAGGGAATTGGGAAAAGCCTTTTGAAGGAGATGGCACTTGAGTTGAGCTTTGAAGGAATGAAATGCTGATTCAGTTCAAAAGAAGATTCAGACACCAATGTTTTTACCACTACACTATGCTGCCTTTCTGATTTTACTTCTTGTAACTTGCCCTAGTTCAAAATTGATCAATCTTAGCTATCACCAAATCACTGTAAAAGCCGTGGTAGTTTCAGTGTCAGTTGCTCTTGTGGCTTGTTAACTTCATTTATCAAGACCCTGACATGGATGCAGAGATGTAATATGGTACTGTAGGAAGCATACTAGATATGATGTCAGATAACCCAGATTCTAGTCTTAGCTCAGTATTTTACTGTGACCTCTCACTTTAGGCAAGTTCTTGACTCATTTTGGGCCTCAGTTTCTTCATCTGTAAAATGAGAAGGTTGGGCTAGATGATGTCTAAGGTTCCTTACAGCACTCAATCTTTTTATCTGATTTTTCCATCTCTATTGCTATTTCTTCTTGTGCTTTATTGACCTATTAGTGCAGTTAATGTAATATCCAACCAGGATTGTGTTAGGTGGTACTCTTGATTAATGACTGCCAATGAGAAGAGCTCTTTCCAACATACCCAGTGCTTCTCATTCCCTACTCTGCCTATATGAATGGAAATCTGAAGGGTAGAAACAGTGTCTAATATAGTTCCTTGCAATAAGGTGGTTGTTCTAAAGGTGTCCTGGTATCTAACAGGAAGGGTCCAATGGGTGTTTGCTATTTCACATGGGTCAAAAGTTGAGTCATTGAGTGTTCCTATCCATTAATGCAGCTAGCATCGATGATGCAGATTTGCCGCTTTCCCACCTTTGCACCCTAGTTCCCTTCCAGCTGATAATATTAATTATTTAGTCACCTGTACAACTTGGGGCCTGATTGGCCTAGTTAATGCATTCATTCCCAGATTTTTCCTGCTGATACTTTCTTTGTGCTTCATACTGAGTTTTGCCCTGCATGAAGTTTTCCCTTGTCACCCACAAATCACTGGCTAATTCCTGCTGCATTCTCCTTCCACATCCCCTTCTTATCTTGATTCCCTACTCATATCCTTGATCTTTTCCACACCTCTTCCTCCTCTTTTACATGAACCATGACAGATGCCCCTTCTCATTGAGTTTTGGCTCCCTGCCTGTCATTATTCTAGCATATCTTATAAACTGTGGTGTGTAAGATGGCTGTGATAGTCCCCTAAGCTCCACCCTGAAAAACCCTGTTGAAATCCTACCCATACTTTTAAAGCCCAAGTTGTATGAACAAGGGAGTATGGTGGTTTTGCTTAGCCCCAGGGGGCAGAACTAGGAGCAGTGTGCGGAAGTTACAGTGGAAATAGATTTGGGCTCAGTGAAGGGACAAACCATACTAATAATCAGATCTGTTCGAAATTGGAGTGGGCTTCCACATGAAGAATTGAGTATTCTTTTCCTGGAAGTTTTAAAGTAATGGTTGAATAACACTTGGAGGATGTTTGTAGAGCAGTGGTGTCAAACCCAAATAGAAACAGATCCCTGCAGCCTTCATATTGACTTAGAAAACCACAAATTAACGTTATCTATGCTGTATTATATTTTTTTTATTTTGTTAAACATTTCCTTATCACGTTTTAATCTGGTTTTGGCCATGCCAGGGAGTTTTGAAAGCCCCTAGTTTGATACCTGTTGTAGAGGACTTTTATTGCTTCAGTTTTGAGTAGGATTGAATGACCTCAGAGACCTCACTTCTAAACTACAATTCTTTGAAATGCTACCTCCTCTATGAAGCTGCCTTTGATGTCCAATATAGAAAATTGCCTCCTACCCCCAGTCACCCACCCCAGGGACCTCCCATAACATTTTTAAAAATTTTATCTTATTTTTGTTGATGTTTTTTGTTCATTTCTGAACATGATAGTATAATAGATAAAGCATTGGTCTCAGAAAGACCTGAATTCAAAATCTACCTCTACCACTTAGTACTCGCATGATCCTGGGTCTCTGAGCCTTAATTTCTTCATCTATAAAGGGATAGAGTTGGCCTTCTAGCTCTAAATCTTTGATCCTATGATCCTATGGTCCCTCTCCTCTGCCCATCAAGTCATCTCTTTTTAACAACTGTGTTTGACAGTATATGCAGTTTTCCATACCCCTAGTCCTCCAAATCTACAATAAAGTAGGAAGAAAGATGTAGTTTCTCAACTTTATCTTCCCCCAGACTTTGTCATCTATTGCCTTCTGTGTCTGTATTTATGTGAATGTATATACATAGAGTATCCCAAAAATTTTAGTGTGGTTGAAATTTTATTTTAAAGCTTCAGGAAATGATGGAAACTGAGGTCATTATATATGAGGAAACTAAAGCTCAGGGAAATTTAGGTAAACTTTCCCCAAATCACCTAGTAATCAGTTTTAGGACCAGGATTCAAACCCAGGTATTCTAACTCTTAACCCCCATACTCTTCTCCTATACCACACATTATCCCTATTTCACATGAGGAAAATGTAGTTCAGTGAGGTTGTGCCTTGCTCAGGTTAGCAGCTAGATATGATGAATTCGAGCCCAGAAATACCCACTCTGTGCCCTGGCAACCTTCCACTACACCAAGATATTGGCCGTTTACAATAAATAGGATACAGTTCCTTTCTAGTAGAAAGGAGGATGAGACATCTATATGAAAAGATATAAGACAAATTATAATATAAATGGAATACAAAGTACTATAAAATTAGTCACATGAGGGAAAAATCATCTTCCATTGTGAGAAATCAAGGAAGACATCATGGAGGTGTCATTTGAGTTAGGTCTTGAAGAAGACAGTAAAGTATCAGCAAGCGTTGATTGGAGGTTCACGGGGAGAGTGTTGAGGGGTACAGAGGCCCAAAAGCATATATAGGTTGTGTTCTGGAGTCAGCAGGGAATCCAGTTTGGTTGGACCAGAGAACATTTAAGAATTTGTGTGGGCTAAGACTGTAGCCAGGTTGTACAATATCACAGAAACTTCTACATCTAGCCCCACAATTGTATATTGAGAAAGTGCCAATACTGTCACCACAGGGTGAGAGACACGTTCTCTAAGGCGGTGACACAGAGCTATCTTCTGCTGTAATTCTATAGTTAAATACTGTGATGACCACAGCTCATTAAATGGAGCCAGTTTCTGATGACTAATGAGCTCTCCTTCTCCCCTTCCCCCCTCCCCACTTCATTGGCAGATAGAAGTGCTTGCAGATGTGAGAATGAGCCTCTTCAGGCTTTGTCCACTATCAGGGTTTGCAGTCCCCCATCTCCAGGAAGCTAAATGGTAAACAGTTAATTCCTTTTGTTCCAGTGTTCTGATAATTTCGAGAAATAATCAGACAAGAAAAGGATCCTGGAGCAGTTGAAAGACATAGACCTCACAGATGTTCCTGAACTCTTAAGGTCTTACTCCTTGGGCAAAATGTGTTTGTTACAGCTTTTCAAAGAATAATCTGTCGGCATGTTTCTTTCTGATTAGAATAAAATTCATTTCCTAGGAAATGCCCGTCACCTTACCTTCCTGCTACTAAGCAGAACAGAGCTGAAGAAAAGATGACCCACCTATAGTAGCTCTTGGGTCAGTTACAAACCTACCAAAAAAAAAGAAACTGCTTTGACCTGACTATACAACTGCTGGCACAAAATAGAGAGTTACTGGTAAGGCAGTGGTTTGAATGGGTGTCATATATAGAGGCTGTAGCTGAAAGCCAAGGCATTTTGGAGGCTTATATAACTCATCCGTGAAGTCTACAAACTCCACGTACAATTCATACATTTCTAGAAAAATGAGTAAAACCACCACTTATATTTAGTGTGTATAATAACTCTTTCCTTCCTCATGGGAACTTAGCTCCCACATTCTCACTAGCACATAGTATCGCAAGGGCAGTTGAGAAAAGAGGACTTAAATAGTTGTATTGCCTTTCCCAAGTACCCTGAAAGAAGATGGATTAATACCAGTTCAATTCAGCAGAAATTTTTCAAGTGCCTACTATGTGCAGAGTCCTTGTTAGGCACTGAACAACAAAGGCCAAATGGATATAGTCCCCTTGGTAGTTTGTGGTCTTGCAGGTTGAGGAAAACAAACAAGAAAAAAAGAAAGTCGAGTGTAATGGGGGAAAGAGATTGAGAGAAAGTGCTCTAGGAAAAAATGAGGAGAAAAAATCATTTCTATCCTAGTGGATCAGTGAAGGCTTCATAGAAGAGGAAGCACCTGAGGAATGTTAAAGAAAGAAAAGAATCCCCAAAGTTTAAGGTGATGGAGGTGTGGCATGCCAGAAATGGGCTATGGCCTATGTGAATACATAGAGACAGATAATGCAGAGCCTGATTGGGAACTAGATTGTTGTTCATTGGCTGGATTGTATAACAATGTGAAAAGAAATAGGCTAGAAAAGTAACCTGGAGCAGCAGTGTGCCTTGGGAGCTTGAAATCCAGTACTAGGCCTGTGTTATGTCTCCTTGCCCCCTGGGAACTCAGGAAAATGTGCTGTTCATGTCTATCAGTATCAGATTATGCAAAGGACAAAATTCCATTTTGTATCTTCCACCCTCCCTAAAGGGACCCTTACTTAGGAACCTTTTTGATGAGTTTTGCCTAGAAAAAAAAAAGAACGTAAATGAGGCTATGACAACATTACTAGCTCCCTATGGGGTAGAATTCCCAGTAATAACAGATTTAGCATGTGGTCTGATACCTTTTTAGTATCCCAGGGACAGCATTGTTTAGAGAGAGCCTTGACTCTCAGTTTGAATAGCGTGGAGGGTGCCAGGAGGAAGACCAGCGGAAAAGGAAATGGGAGAGCTGTTGGTTTGTCTCACCCTCGACATCAGATGACAGGAAGTGGAAATTGAGCTTGGCCGAGGTAACCTGTTGAGGCCACATCTGTTTGAATAACTTAAAAAGCTCTATAGAAACCAAACAGTTTCTGGAGTAAGGAGTCCAGAGAGAGGGGGTGAGGGGCAGAAGAAGCAAGCAAGAGCTTGGGGGTGAACACCCTTGTCTGGATTAAATTTCTTCCTTGGCTCTCCATGATCTCAGCTCTTCAACAGCCCATGTATCTGGCTGATTATTCAGGGATGATTCAAAGGGGCTGGCACTGTTCCCTAGCTCTACACCAAGCCAGCCACTCAGTTTGGGGCTCACTATTGTCCTGGTGTTCATTCACATCAGGGAAGAGCACTCAAACCATTATGGAAATGCTACCGATGGTGATTGGACTTTTAGAAGAGTCCTTATCTGATGGGAAAAGCTTTCTAGGGGTATGTGGGTGTGTGGGGGGTGTGTGTGTGTGTGTGTGTGTGTGTGTGTGTGTAGGGGTGTGTGTGTGTGTGTGTAGGGGGGTGTGTGTGTGTGTAGGGGAGTGAAGCTGTTTTGTTTTGTTTTGTTCTTGGTGGTATTGTAGTTATTTACAAATATCGCTCCACTGCCAAGAAATTAAAAATAAATAAATCGACACTATTTTTGAGTCCTTGTCCAAAAGGAAAACAAATGGAGCTTGCAGGCCAGACAGCTGTTGGTTGCGGGTGGGGGAGGGGGTTGTTTTTATGTTAGAACTGCAATAATTTTAGTCACAATTCCAAGTAGAGGCAAACAACTTTGTTTGCCAAACAAAATAGGACATCATTGGGCAAGGGTGGAATGTTAAGAGTCAGAAGGGTGTGGTAGAGCTGAACATAGCGTCAGAAGTTGTGGGTTCAAGTTCAGGCTTCAGAACTTAGTAGCATCAATAACCAAGCTATACCTCTCTGGGTCTTGGTTTCTTTGTCAGTAAAATGAGCATAATACTTGGACTAGAATTGCAAAATATCAGAGCTAAAGATTATTATATAATAAAGGAAATCATAAAATCATAACATTTGTAGCTGAAAGGGGCTAGAAATCATTTTGTCCGGATCTCCTCATTTTCTAGATCAGAGAAACTAAACCTGGAGAAGGGAAGTGATTTGCTCACAATCATATACATAGTAAATAACAACCGGGAATTTAACTCATGTGCTCTTCCTCTAAATCGTGTTCTTTCTCCCTCATTTTAGTGAATCCCTCCCCTGAACTGTCTTGGATTCATTTTGTATCTATTCTCTATTACTTCTATGGGTACAGACAGTCTCCCCCATTAGAATGTCAGCTCCTTGAGGCCTGGGACTTCTCTCTTTGTATCTCCAATCTTAGCACAGCACCTGACGCATAATAGGCATTTAGTAAATGCCTTTCTGTGAGAAAATTGAGACTCAGAAAACAGAAATGATTTTCCCTAGGTCACACAGGCAGTAGGTGGCAGAGTCACCTCTTGAACCCAGGTCTTCTGACTCAAAGTTTAGACCTCTTTGTATTCGCACACTTTCTAAGATTTGTCATGAGGAAAGCACTACAGAAACAGACTTTCACTGTGGATTAAGGTTGTTAGAATTGAGCATCTGTGGAGTAAATGATCTTCCTCTCAGTCCCCTTGGCCTTTTCCATTTCATAATAAGTAGCTAGTCAGAGTGTGGCATATTCTTTGCATGTTGTCCCTGACCGTTATTCTTTTCTCAACAGGTATCACCTCCTCAAACTCCTTCAGAAATTTGGCAAAGTAAAGCAATTTGACTTTCTTTTCCACAAATCTGGTGCTTTGGAAGGACAGCCCCGAGGGTATTGTTTTGTCAACTTTGAAACCAAACAGGTACCTGTGCTGTCTCTCCAGTGTGTTCATTGAAACTAATTCATTCACTTCCTGCAGGGGCACGTTTTGGACCCAAGGTCTAAGGCTACTGACCTGTTTTCCAAGTTGAATGCCAGAGGGTGTTAGTGTTTGGCATAAAACTGTCTTTTCCAGTTTTGAGGCAGTCTCAGTCATCCCTTCGAGGGCTGGCCAACAAAGCTAGTTTTGCTTTTGGGCCTTGAGGTATTAGAGTTCTGTGGGGCGCCACCCACAAACCATATTTTATTATGATTGGTTCATCATTCACTCCTTACCCCCAAGCCCTCTAGGAACATGCACAAATGTGAGTATGTGGAGAGCAAGAAACAATCTTAATTTTAGCCATGATACTTTTTTTCCCTTATGTTAAATCCTCGTTCCATTGAGAGGGCTAGCTTAGATCATGAGCTTTGCAAATAGAAACACTACACATTACAATGTTGCCGCATAAGGGACTTTGCTAAGTAATTTTTTGAGCGAGCTGAACTAAAAAAAAAAATTACCTTTTAGCAGTTATTCCTAAAAAGGAGTATACTCTAGGTCTCTTCTTGACTTTTCCCAGATATTAGAATGTGATGGGTACTTTCTTTGATTCGGAATCACTGAAAACGGCCACCATTTTGGCAAGGAAGCTGGAGAGAACACTGTCTCAGTGTTCAGAGGACATACTGCATGACTTATTGACAGTGTGTGTAGTGGAAAGAGTTCTGACCTGGAAATCTGGGACCCAGGTAAGATCCCAAAATGGTGGGCAAGTCATCTTCCCTTTCCAGGAGTCAGTTTCCCCTTGTGTAAAATGAAGGGTAGACTAGGTGGCCTCTCCAGGGTTGTTCCAACCATACATTCTGTGACTCTTTGCTTTAACCATGTGATCAGGACTAAGCCCCTTCCTCTCTTTGCCCCTCAGTTTCCTCGTCTATAAAATAGAAGTAATACCCATTTTGACTATTGTTTACTACGACTTAGGACTATAAAATGAGACAGTGAATATGAAACTACTTTCGTATCAGTGATCAATGAAAGCATTAGTATCTGTATTTTCAATACGGTATGCCAAAAGTCCTGCACAATAGTATATATAGCATAGAAGTGGACAGAGCACAGTGGCCATTCACATTATGAAGTAGAAATGAAAAACAAAGTTTCCCTTGGCTCTCTGTCTAGCCATGTGTGCTATGTGATGGGGCAAGAAGGGGTAGCATTGGCCAACTCCAGATGGTAGACAGTACTTCAGACACCCAGGAAGACAGAACTGGGACATAAGCAAAAAAAGAAAACTCTTCCGGTGCTCTATCATAACCTCTTCTTTCTCAATACTTTCCCTTCACTCAATGGATTTTTCATCCCCAGTACATACATGAAATAGGCACTTGGCTGATTGCCCTTCAGATCTTAACTTGGTCAACACATATTGGGCAAGGATGTTTGATAGAGCAGGAACATACAGCCAGGTTTCCTGGGGGTGACCTAGGCCAGCTAATATCCAGGTTCAGGAATTCCTTTCAACTTCTTTGCTCCTTGAAAAGGAAGGGTGTTTTCATTAGTTGAAAGCATTTGTTTCTGAAAACCAGGTGCAAAGATTGAGTCACACAACCACCTTCTTGCCTAGTCTCCTTGACTGACTTCTGCTTTTTCCTGCCCAGAGTTTCCTTGACTCCCACAGCATCTGAAAGCACTACTAGAATGCAAAGTATGGGTTCAGCTCTACGACAGAGTTCCCTGGCTCCCTAAGAAATATTGGCTTATAGTCTGTGAAGGGCCTCATGATAAAAATGCATGGCAGTACCACTCTTTGTTTTTGTTTTTTGATGCAGCCTTGAAGCCTAGATTTTCAATGCTGAAAGGGACCTTAGAATATGGAATGTTACTGCTGAAAAGAACTTTAGAAACTAATCCAATTCCTTCATTTTACAGATGGGGAAACTCGAGCCGGGGAGGGGGGGTGGAGTGGAGGCAAGTGTGACTTGCCTGTGGTCACAAAGGAAGTTTGCAGTCGAGCCCGGGCTAGAACCCAGGTTCCCTGAGTCCCAGGTCAGTGTTCTCTCCACTGTATCACTTTGCCATTGGTCAGTTGCTTGTTAAAAGCAGTTCTGCCAGTCATCTTCAGCTCCCCAAATTGAAGTCACCCTATGATAATAGATCTAACCAAACCTACATTTACTTTATTTACTAACATGGGTCTTTTTCCTGTATAGGAAGCAGAGCAAGCGATCCAGTGTCTCAATGGCAAGCTGGCCCTATCTAAGAAGCTGGTGGTACGATGGGCACATGCCCAAGTCAAGGTGAATCCCATTCAACAGAAACAAAAAGACATAAGCATCTCAGATGTAGAAGACTGACAACAACGGTCCAGGCGCTTTGACAGCAGGGGCAGATATTGCCATTCAAGACTAGCCAGTTATTGGTGCAGAAAAAAAAAGGGCCCAAGCCATTCATTCCTCTTTAGGAATACACCATTAACCTCTTAATTAAGCTTTTATCCTTGATGTTAGAATGTGAACTCCTGGAGGGCAGGGTCTGTCTTTCTTTCTGCTTGTATTTGTATTCCCAGTGCTTAGCACAGTACCTGGCACACAACAAGCACCAAATAAATGCTTGTTAACTGCTAGACTTGGAATCAGGAGATATAGTTCAGATTCCATTTCGGACACTGTGTTTTTTGCCATGATCCAGTCACTTCACATCTCAGAGCCTTGGTTCCCTCATCTGTTAAATAGGTAAAATGATATTTGCTATGCCTCCTCACAAGGGTGAGGAAGGCACATTATAATAACAGCTTGCATTTCCATAGCACTTCAGGATTTATAGCAAGTATTGTTAGCCCCATTTTTGTATGAGAAAACTGAGGTAACAGTATGACCATTCCACTTACTTGCTCAACAAGCTTCACTGACTCCCTTTTAATTCTAGGCTAAAATATAAACTTCTCTGTTTGACATTTAAAGGCTTTTACAATATCTCTAACCTATCTTTCTAGACTGATTTCATGTTACTTTCTCCCACATACTCTATATTACAGCCAAGCTGACCTCCTTGATGTTCCCTCTATACAACATTTCACCTCTCGTCTTTGTGCCTTAGCACAAACTGTCTCCCATGCTTGCAGTGGCCTGAAAGCTATCATAACCTCTACTTCTTGGACTAGCTCCCTCCCCCCCCCTTTAGGTTCAGCTCAAGTGCCATCCACTACATGAGGTGTTTCCTGATCACCCGTTTGTTTGTACACTCCCTCCCTGCCCCTGAAATTGTTATATTTTATATTTACTTATCTGTGTGTGTTGTTCTTGCCTTCCTCTCATAGAATTTTAACTCCTTGAGGGCAGAGATTGTGCTCTTCACTAGAGCACATTTGTTGAACTAGTGGTTATGTCCATGTTCTGCATCCTACTAAAAAATGCTAACAAGGGAAATTGTCATTTCTCTGTTTCAATTGAAAGACTCTGCTTCATAGCATTGCTTTTTCTGCATTGTGTCCCTACAACAAAAAGCTCCAAGGACTCCTGGTTTACTGTTTCACATTTTAGGATCATAAACTTAGAGCTGAAAAGAACCTTAGAGGCCATTTAGTCCAATCCCCTTATTGCGCAGATGAGAAAACTGAGGCCCAGAGAGGTTAAGTGAATTACCCACCGTCATATAAGCCACATACATGTCAAAGGCCAGATTGAAACCAGGTATTCCTGACTCCTGAGTCTAGTAAACTGTCTACTATATCATGCTATGTTTACTATTCATGGGAAAACTTTACTTATTTTCATATGGAAATTCCTCAGATATCCAGTTTCCCTCGGAGCTATGGTTTCCCAGTCTATAAAAATTGAATTCAATAAGCATTATTAAGCACCTACTATATGTAAGAGACTCTCTTAAGTGCTGGTCAGACAAAAAAAAAATGTGGACTTGAGACTCCATGACCTCTTAGGAAACCTCCAGCACTAACAGGCTATATTTTTAGATTCTTTCCAAGAGCTCATATTGTGTTCCGATATTCTTTGTCATAAGATCCCTACCAGCTGTAACAGTGTATGTTCCAGCATCTATGTGCTGAAGTCTTTTCCTGTTGTAACATTCTAAGGTCGCTTATAGCTCAAAATATTCTCTATTATAAGTCCCTCTCAACTCTGACAGTCTGATTTCTCTTTCACCATAGAATTTTTTCTAGTAACTACAGGCCTATTTCTTGTGCCTCTCCACACATCTCAAACCAGTGGAGACTTCAGGATTCAGAAAACATAGGTAAAATTCCAAGCATAATATTTCTGACCATGATTTTGAGGTGAGCTGTGAATAGACAAAGTGAATGTGGAAAGAATCCAGGTGTAACAGTATGTTAAAGTTGAAATAGTAAAATTAGAATTTAAGAATAGGATATAAGAGATGTCTGTATTGGTTTATTGGTATCATCTGTGAATTTGAAACTAAAACTTCCTAACTTCCTGCCAAAAGAAAACAGCCCATATCAAAATCAGCTTTTCATCTTGTTTCTAAAATTAATGGTTTGGAACCAGAGCAGTGTATTGTTTTGCATCTAGTCAAAATGTGAAAGAATTTTAAATTTAACTAGCATATGGGCTGGGAACTTCTTAGTTTCAGGCTTCAAATTAAAGGCAGCAAGGTAGGCATAATAAATAGATTGTTGGACTTGGAGTCAGGAAGACCTGAGTTCAAATCCTACCTCAGACACTAGTTGTGTGCCCCTGGACATGTGACTTACCCTCTCAGCCTCAGTTTCTTTACCTGTAAAGTAGGCTGCTAATAGCACATACCTCAAAGAATTGTTGTGAGGTTTAAATGAAATAATATGTGCAAGTGCTTTGCAAACCTTGAAGTACTATATCAATGCTAATTAGTATTAGTATTATATGGTAGTCATTGCTGAAATGAAATAATTCCTTTTTTTCCTTACTTTCAGAGATATGATCACAACAAGAATGACAAAATCCTTCCAATCAGTCTTGAGCCATCATCAAGCACTGAACCCACTCAGTCCAACTTAAGGTAAGGCTTTATATTTCACATTCTTGCAAAACATCATCCCCATGTTGTAGTCTGTCTTTGATATTTGTTCATGACAAAGCAAACTTTTTTTTTTTTTGCGAGGCAGTTGGGGTAAGTGACTTGCCCAGGGTCACACAGCTAGTAAGTGTCAAGTGTCTGGTCTGAGACTGGATTCGAACTCAGGTCCTTCTGACTCCAGGGCCAGTGCTCTATCAACTGCACCACCTAGCTGCCCCGACAGAGTAACTTTCCACCTCATCATAAAGAAGTATCTATTTCCTCCTCTCCATGTTGGTAACTGTTCGGTGAATATAAAGATGTCCAGATTGGTCTCTTTGTGTGTACTCTTTCCCCTCTCAATCCATCTTCCACATAGAAACAAAATTGATAGTCCCAAGACATAGGGCTGGGCATGTCACTTCACTGCTCAAGAAGCTTCAGTAGCTTCCTGTTGCCTCACATTCTGACTCTAGACTGTCCTAAAACCTATCATCAAACCACTAATCCCTCCACCCCTCAGTAATTTTTCTAGCCGTTACCCATTACTACTTTCACTTCCCCCTCTCTCCAGCCATGACCCTATAGTTATCTAATTTGATGCTATACTGCCCTCTATTCTGAAATTCCTCAACCCTGGGTCCTATCAATTCTCATCCCTTGTCATACTTTATTCCTAGCTTTTTCCTACCTTCCATTGCTTCCACTCCTACACACATGCTGTTAATTGGAACTAGATGAAGTCACTCGACCTGCTGACTAGGTACCTTATAAATGTATTTTATCCAACTTTAACTGGGCCCTTACTGAAGCAAGTTAATCCATTTATTCCTTTCTAGTTGCTTCCCTTACTCCCTGCAAAAGCTTTTCTAAGCCTTTTCTCTCCTCAGACTTCTCATACTTTCTCTTCTCCCTCTCTCTCTCTCAGGTAAGGACCTTTCCTCTTATTTTGCTGAGAAAATTGAGGCCATTCAACAAGAGCCTTTCATCCACTTTTCTGGATCTCAAAACCCCTTGACATCGTCTATCTAGTCTCACCTCCTTGCCCCAGGCTCTGAAAAAGAAGAGGCCCTTTTTTTGCCAAGGCCAAACCCTCTTCTCTAACAGATTTCAACTTTAATCACACCCTCCCCCCCCCAAATATTCAACTTCTATCTACTGGTTCCTTTCCTACTACTTTCAAACATGCCCAGGTCACCCTTATCCTTAAAAAAACTTTGACTAGGCTCTTCCATCCCCTCAAATTTTCATATCCTATACCTCACCCCCCTTTGTCAGCCAGACTCTTAGAAAAAGATGTCTATGATTCTTTCATTTACTCTTTAGCCTTTTGCAACCTGGTTTCAGACTTCATCATTTGACTGAAACTTCTCTTTCCAGTGTTCCTAATCATCTCCTGATTACTAAATATGATGGTCTTTTCCCAGTGTTCATCCTTCTTAAGCTTTTTGAAACTTTTGCGTACCTTATCTTCCTGGTTATTCTCTTCTTTCTGGTTTTTCATGACCCCACCCTGCTGACTTTCCTCCTCCCTGTTTAACCACTTCTCCAACTCTTTTGTTAGTCGATCATCCGTGTCACACTCCTAACCATAAGTGTTCCTCTAGGTTCTGTCTCCCATTCTTCTCTCTCCACCTTCTCTCTGGTGGTGACCTCTTTAGCTCCCATGGCTATAAATATCATCGTTATGTCAATAATTCCCCCAATGTTTCCCCTGAATTTCAATCTCATTTCATTAGTTGGCTATCAGGCATTTCAAACTGATTGTTCGGGAGATAACTCAAAATCAATAATGTCCCAAATTCCCTAAAGACCACCCCTCTTTCAGCCTTCCCTTTTTCTGTCAGAAGCATACCGCTAATTATTCCAGTAACCCAGGTTCATAACTTTAGCAATATCCTTGACTCCTTCATCCTGGATTACTTGCTGTTGTCCTCATCCCATTTCTGTGTCTTTTCACATCCCATCTCCCATGCGCATCTGCATGTCATCTTCCAAAGGCCTTTCCTCTTTCCCCCAGTTGTTAGTGCCTTCCCCTCTACTCCTAAGATAAATCACTTTGTGTTTATTCTTCATGTATTTATTCTATATGTGTTCAAATATTTACTTATTTGAGATCGTGTTATGTCATATTGTCCCTCTCCAGTAGAATGTAAGCTCCTTGAGGGCAAGGATTATCTTACTTTGTATTTGTATTTCTAACACCTAGCCCCATGTGTTTATTTTAAATTTCCCCACAGTATACAAGTTCCTCAAGTAGAATACCATCTCTTTTGTGTTATAATTCAGTTCAGAAATATTATTAAGCACCTCAAGTGTAGTGCTAGACGTTAGGGATACAAAGTTTAAAAAAGAGTAGTTTCTTGTATATTGTCAAATTTTTAAAAAATAATTTGTCTCTAGTTTCTTGAGAGGCAGCCAGATTGATACTAAAAAGAACCCCAAACTTGGAATCAGAAAACCTGAACTTAAGTATTGGCTCTGCTACTTACTAGCTTCCCAAAAAGCACATTATAAGCTATAAAAATGCTATATAAATGTGAGGCATTCTAGTATCATAGAATTAATTTACGGCTTGATGGAACAGATTATCTGTCCAAGTTGCTCGTTTTACATATAAGGAAAATGAGTTCCTAAGATCACATAGTTAATAAGAAGCAGGACTTGAATTCAACCCCTGTCCTGAGATTCTGAATCCAGTGGTCTTCGCATTATCCCAGGCTATCATTCTCATAAATGTCTCCCCTCTTTTTCAATCTCCAAGTCATATTTACTTTGCCTTTTAGATTTCTTTAGAGGGAGGAAATAAGGTGAAAAGGAAAGACCAGTGTCAGGAGTCAAGAGTCCTGGATCTCCCACTTAAGAGTTTCCAGGCAAGCGCTTTGTCACTATAAATAGCAATGTCGGCGTGAGCTGTTGTCATCCATACATTGCACAAATACGTAGTTACCTTATGATTTTTTTTCTACACAGAAAACATCAACTTTATCTGTCATTAAAATGCATGTATATTTATGGAGAATTGTTTGCCTGCACTTTGTATCCAAGTGGCAGAAGTTCCAGGGAAATGACATTCCCCAATTGCCCATGGATTTTTGTAGACCTATTACAGATTTATATAATATCCAAGATTGTTTTTTCAGTTCACAAGTTTGTGTTTCCTCTCCATGTAGACTCATGAGCTCACGACTCAGTTCGTATCTTAAGCTATATATCATTTAGAAGCTCAACAAAGGTAATGAATAGTTTGTCTTTCTGGTCTTTCCCAGGACTCTATCATTTGCAGAGCATTAAGTTCAGTATTAAGTACCTGCTAAGGGCAGAGTACTGGATAAATAACTCACATTTAGAAAGCACTTCAAAGTTTATGAAGCACTTTCTTTACAACTCTGTGGGAAGTAGCACAATTATTATTATACTCATGTTACAGATAAAAATATGAAGTTTAGGACATCTGTGATTTGCCTAGGATGACACAAAGAGCATACAGTCTAATAGGGATGATAATGACATGTGCACAAGTAAGTGTGATCAATATAAAGGGGAGAGGTACAACAAAGTGCTCTAAGCAAATTTGAGGAAGAAGAAATTATTTTAACCTGGAGAGTATAGGAAAGCTTCTTGGAGGAGGTGGCACCTGAGCTGGACCTTGAAAAGAGAGAGAGAGTTTTTCCATAAGTGGAATTGAAGGAGTATGACCCAAGCTCTAAGGATAGAAGACATCTACTGCTTAGTGACAGATATCCCAAAGAGACTCATTATGAACTTGGTGTTTTGACTTGTCAGATTCAGGGAAGCAGAGTCCCAGACTTGAAAGGAAATCCACAGACTGCAAGAAGTTAGCACCACATGATCTTCCTCTGTTTCTTACATAGGAGTAACCTGCTAACAGCAGAAGGAGGAGAGGTGGCAAGGCACACGGGTAAATGAGAAAATGAGTTAGAAATTCTCCAGACGGGCTCCAGTATGTTGACTTGCTTGTTGACTCAGGAAGAGACCATCATAAGACAATTAAAGTAATTCATCCAACAAATATTTATTAGGTCCTATGTGCAGAACACTGCTAGGTGCTAGTTAAGATAATAAAGTTTATCATCTAGTAGGGAGATAAGATGTTATGCAAATAGCAGTAAAAATATATTACATACACACATCTATCTACACATGTAAGTATAGATATTTTGTTATATGCAGTATTACATAAGTTCATTAAAGGGATATGAAAATCTCATGTAAGATCTGAATGGAAAAAGAAAGTTGCTAGCTAATGGGAAATCACAGGAGGCTTCCTGGAGAACATGGCATTTGAATTAGGCTTAGTCAATAATATTAGTAAAGCTTGAGGCAAGAGAGAACAGGAAATATTCCAAGGACAGTCTCATCCAGTTTTCTTGGAAGGATAAGAAGGCAGAGAGGAGGGAGAAAGGTAGAAATGTGGGATGGCACCAGATTGTGGAGGGCTTGAATGCCAAGAAGAATGGTTTGACTTTTACTAGGGAGGCACTAAAGATTTTTAAGCAGAGTACTGACAACCACATCTCTTCATAGGGAATGTTATTTTGACAGTGGTGCAAAGGATAATGGTATTCCATCTCACTGTGCTGTCATATCAGCAATCCATGATAACTATTGTTTTGCTGACCACATTTTCAATTTTTCCTGACTCCCAGGTCAAGCAACATGGTGTATCATTATCCCTGTTCAAAGTACAGTATTTCTACTCTAATAACATCTTGTTTTATATATACCTATATGAAGTCTTCCTATCTGAAAATTCCATTGCTTATGATAACTACCACATTTCCATAGTACTTGAATTTACAAAGGGGTTTCCTCACAACATTAAGAGGTAGGTCAGAGAGAAATTATTATCCCTGTTTTATAGAGGAGGATTGAGACTTAGAACAAACAAATGAGTTAATCTTAGTTATGAAACTAGTAAATGTCCAAACCAGAACTCCACCCTGGGTCTGTGGATTTCAGACTCAGTCCTGTCCTCTTCATATGTACTTTATTCTGCAATGAGAGGAAGCCGTAAAATTTGAGCCCCTTTTCCAGATAGCAGAAGCAACAGAGTAAAGTGAAAAGAAAACTGGAGTTGCAGTAGCAACACTTGAGTTGAGGCTTCAGCTCCAGCACACATTATCTTCTTGGGACTAGGAACTAAAGCTATGATCTCATTCATATGGAGATTTCCCTTTAAGGAAGAGGTTCCTCTGCTTAGATCACTGAGGGGTTAAGTGACTTGTTGGAGGTCCAGGAGCTAGTATGTTTAAGAAGTAGGACTTGAACCCAGATTTGCTTGGCTCTGAAACCAGTTCTCTATTCACTACAGCACACTGCCACTCTCTATCTGCCTGAACCTGGGCGAATCACTTTACCTCTCTTTGCCTCAGTTTTTGACATCTGTAAAATGGGAATACTAATATTTCCTGTGATGAAAGCATTTTATAAGCTTGGGTTATTATAGAAATCATAGCTCTTATTATTATCATTCCATCACTGATTCACGAACTCTTTGCTCTTCTTTTTCCAGTGTCAGTGCAAAGATAAAAGCAATCGAAGCCAAACTGAAAATGATGGCCGAAAACCCTGATGCTGAATACTCAGCAGCCCCTGTTTATTCCTATTTTAAACCACCAGATAAAAAAAGGACTAGTCCTTACTCCCGAACTGCTTGGAAGTCTCGAAGATGATGGTTGGAAAGAGCTGTAGCAGCAAAGAAAACTGCTTGATACACCTAAAATCCTCTGCCTTTGTACTTTGTAGATTTAAATGGTACTATCCAAGAGCACAATCACAACGTTAGAGTTTTGTAACATGGCATTTTAAACTTTTCTTATGGCTATTCCTTGCCCAAAGTATGTATAGAATTGAATACCATCCAGAATAGATTGGATTGCATCCAGAGCTCTGACTTTAACACAGGGATACTCTAGTTGACTGAGCTGTTTGCATTTTGTGAGTCCAAAAATATTATTCAGTATACCAGACAAAGAGAAGCTGACTATTTTAACCTAGAAAACGAAATTTGTCAAAGTACTCATTTTCTAAAGAAGTAGGGATCGGGTGGGGTGAAAAAATGTGTATTCTGCTTTGTCTAAATGTCTTCAACACCTCAGGGCAGCAGTCAGGGTGGGTGGTGAAAGGTGGCCAGAGACTACTTTTGAGGTTCTGTTTTTTAATTGTGTTCATAGGTGTCCCCAAAGTTTTACAGTATGGAAATGCCTCAGATAAGGAGTGAAAAGGAAAAGTTCTTTGCCAAAGAGAGCAGGTCCTTAATCTGTTTCAGCATTCTTTTTCTTATATTTTAAATTCCAAATAGGAAGGTATGGTGGATGTCTGAAAACTATTTTAAAGAAGATAAATCTATAGAGCCCATTGATGTTTTTTCACCAACATAACAATTCAGTCTTGAAAACCTTTTGTCAAACTAGGAATGTATCTTTTTTAAAAATACTGTTTAGCACAAGGAACTAACAACTGTAAGAATGTTAATGAGAAACTTTTAGAAATTAGAAGTCTGCCAGGGGAGTTTTATAGCATGAGAATACCTTCTTCAGAACTATATTTTGGCCATCTTCATGAGCGGTAAAATGAATTAACTCTTTTAGCAAACATGAAGGCCAAGATAGCCCTTGTCAAACACCCTCTCTACTAATCTGTCATTTTTAATTCAGTAGCAGAGATTAAGCTGTGTTGTGGGGGAAGGGAGTTGGGGATAAAGAAAGTGGAAGGAGTAGGGAGTTTGTATAATAGGTATTTCAGTCATTGGCCTAGTAATTTAGGAATTTTCTTTGATAAGAAGTGCTATATGACTTAAAATTTATTGTATTGGTCTGAATAAGCTGTATTTTTTCCTCTGAACCTAGAACACAGCCTATAATCCAGGTTGGGGGTTTTTTGTTTGTTTAGAAGAAATCTCTTTAGGAGGACAGCCTCTATTCTGGCAAATATGCTTAATTTTCATACATAGAACCCACCTGCTTGTCTTCTATTTTATTTGGATTTGAAAAGCCCTCGTGGTGAAAGATAAAAAGTTAAGTAACCGTGAAGCCAATGGGGATGGTGTTTCTGCCAGCACAATTTTAGTTATTCAGGATAAATTTTGGCCAAGTGTTTCATTGGGTAGCTTGTTCACTCCTCTAAGTCATTGATTTTTTCTGGGTGACACCTAACTTTATGGTCAAGAGCTTCCCCCTTTTTCTTTATAATAAAGCATGTTCTTTTTCTAAAGCAACACAAGCCTTCCTATATTTGTTGAATATCAGAAATGAAGCTTCTTGGCAATATAACTGCATCATGGTATAGTATAGCTTTAGGATGTATTGGATTTAGAGAAACCTTGTGTATGGGAGAGGGCTTGTTTATTTGTTTGCTTCCTGGTTAAGTGTCTCTCTTGAGCTATCTTTAGGGTAGCTCATATTGGCAATTAAGTAAAGACATCTCTTTGGTGCAAGTGATATCCCTTCTTATTCAGAAAGATGGGAGGGCTTGCCTGGCCATTGTCTTATGGATGGTATCCCCAGCAGGTTTGGGATGAAGTAGGACTTATTTAGTGCAAACCAGTCTTCTATTTTTAATAGGAATTTTGAGAATATTTGACTTTGAATTATATAGAGCTGTTTCCTTTAGAAACCAGAGCTATTTATTTGTATTGAAGGCAATGTTATGATTTATAGCAACTCTTATTTCTCTATGTGAATAAATGCAAGAAAATGTTGATACCATTTCTTTTTCTCTTGGGTCACTGGAATCAAGATTGTGAAACTGAAGTTGTCTCCCCTCACCCCTAATGCTCCCATTCCACCTCCCATGTCTCTTAAATTCTTACCTATCTTTTAAAGCTCAACTCAAATGCTGCCACTACCACTACTTCCTAAGAGAACAAGACAGGAAAGGGACCATAAAGATCATCTAGTCAGTCCAGCCTCATTTTAAAGGTGAAGAACTCGAGGCCCAGCAATTAAATGATTTAGGCAAGGTCACACAAATGATGAGTGGAGTCAGGGTTCAAACCCAGATCCTCTATCTCAAATTCACTGGTCTTTCTCTTATACTAGATGGGACTGGTATTAACTGGTGTTAACCCTGCTGCTGGAAGCACAACACATTTAGACTCGAAATTCAGGCTTGAGTCTACACTGGGTTCTGTCTCCCCTACCTCCTGCTTGGTCAAGAATGCTAGAAATGAGGTCCCTTGAGCCAGTTTTCTCCTGTACACAGATAACTTCCAGGCAACAAAGGAAGAGCACCTAGTTTTAGGTCCCAACATTGTGTATTCTGGGATCTCTTGCAGCTTTCCCATTCTGTGGATTGTAATCTAACATTCTGTTTCCTTCAAGCTCTGCCATCCTGTTCTGATTGCTAGTGTAGGGGACAAAACTTTATTACTGATACTTGGGCATAACAACCTTGCCTAGCAGCTTCAGTGGATTGCTTCTATTT
Organism: Vombatus ursinus; assembly: GCF_900497805.2. NCBI lineage: Eukaryota > Metazoa > Chordata > Mammalia > Diprotodontia > Vombatidae > Vombatus > Vombatus ursinus. The sequence continues at coordinate 11,207,163 of NW_020954564.1, read as the reverse complement.
CTATCTTGGCCTCACCATAAAAAAATGCCATGTGTGGGGCAGAAACTGGAGCACCATACTTGTTCCTTTGCACAATGCAACCTAATTGTTGATTAGGAGCAGTAGCTAGAAAGGAAGTCTTCTTTTGGCTGCCTCCTGTGGACTGTGGTTGCCTTAATCATCTCTGGTGAGGTTCTTCATGAACTTTATCAAAGCACTTTTCAAATTCTTTTATCTCATTTAAGCCTAATGGTAGTAGTATTGTAGTAGTGCCAATATTAATTCAGGCATGAATATCCACCGTATAAGGCCCTTTTCTGAATGACAGGTTGTTTCTATAGTGCCTGAAAATATCCAAAGTGTTTTTTTTAACTTTGTAAGGTAGTACAAATACTATTGTCTTCATTTTTCAGATCAAACATTTAACATTGTTTCAGCAATATTTTTAAAATAACTATGTGAAGGGTACCTTGCCAGCCACAGTGTGGGAGGTGATAAATTTAGATAAAAATTCCTCTTGGAGCTTATGACTTTGTAAAGGGATGACACACCAATACAGATCACCATTGTGCTCAAAATTATACGAGCCCGTTAAAGAATGCAAAGCTAAGTGTTATGTGAGGTCTAAGGGTAAAGACTTAGCTCTAGGCTCAGATCAAGAAAGACCTGATGGCTTAGTGTTGGAGATGAGCCTTAGAGGATGGGTAGGAATCCAGCAAGAGAAGAGAGAGAGAAGACATTCCAGGCATCGGGAGCACTCTGCATAAAGGCACGTGGTGGTGTAAGAGGGTACATAATGGTCAGAATGCTGACCAGTGTCGCCGAAATGTAGAATACATGGAGGGGAACGTGAGGCTAGAAAGGGAAGATGGCGCCAAATTGTGGAGTCAAGCTGAGGAATCTGAACCTTAATGGGGAAGCAAAAGGGAGTCACTTAAGTTGTTTGAGCACAGTAATGAAATGACCAGATCTATGGATAAGAAAGATCTGCCAGAATAAAAATTGTGGAGGTGGGAAAAAACCTTTTAGAATTTCATTGCGGTAGGTCACGTGAATAGCAGTAAGGGCATATACTAAGATGTTGCCGGTGGAAATTCACTTGAATAAACATTAAGTACCTGCTATGTTCTAGGACCTGGAGATAAAAAGACGAAAATGAAAAAGTCTCTTCTCTGAAGGAGCTTGAATTCTTTTGACAGGTACAATGTGTACACAGATGAATTGGAAATTTGAGGAAGAAAAGAGCACTGAAAAAAGATCACCAGGAAACGTTTCCTAAAAGAGGTGGTACCTGAGCTAAACCTGAAGGAAGCCAAGGATTCTAAGAGGCAAAGGGAAGGAGGAAGTGTCCAGACACAAATACCCAAAGGTTAAGCATCGAAGAGATCCTGAAACAGGAAGACAGATTTGACCTCGTAGATAACTGAGATTCTATAGGATGAAACCCATGGCTGGAATATGGCTCTGGGTGGGTATAACTTATTCCCAAGAAGCAGGATAGGATAACTAGTAAGAAGATGAAGAAATCCAGGAAGCAGAGAGGGAAAGTATAACGAAAACCACTCTGGTGAAAATCTATGGAAGGAAACAAAAGTGACTTTGTCATCTATATATGCTACAGACCACCTGGTCAAAATCAGGAAATAGGTGAGGAATTTGGGAAACATTACAAGCCTGGCACACAGTAGGGTAGTGATGGGGGTGGGGGAGGAATTCAATTATGGAGGCATCTGCTGGAGCTTTCCCACTGCCCAAATCAGAGCAGCTCTAGTCACTTCTTGACTAGCCTTAATAATAATTTCATCTTTCCAAAGTCAGTGAAATCAACAAGGGGAAATGTTGCTGGAGGGGAAATGAAGGAAAATTTATGGAGAACTGACCAGTCTCTCCTAGAGTTTGTGAGAGAGGACAAAAAAGCCAAGCAAAGTGTGTGATACACTCAAGATTTGGGAAAAGCAGCTTTCAGAGACTTGAGAAGAGGGTTGACAAGTGGGATTCCATGGACCAAAACACTAGAGAAGTCAGATGAGGGAGGATAAGAAACTTTAAAGAAGGAAATTCTGAAGACAAAGAAAAAATTCCTATGTGAAGGAAAAATAATAATTGTCTTAAGAGACCAGATGTGGATACACAGAGAACTCACCAAACAACTTAGATTTTTTTTTTTAAAGATATGTTTAGGAGGTAGAAGCAGTGGTAGATAAACAAGATGAAATCCAGAAGTGTGACTTGATCCTGTAAGAATGGCATTAGGACTGCTAAGGTCCAGAAGGACCTAAGGCAGGTCAGGAAAGTTGTTCTGTTCCATTCTGTTCTGTTTGATGCCCTATTGGGGGAAGAAGAAAGATCAAAGAAGATACAGACAACATTGCTGGAAGTGGAGGAGACCATGAGAACTGACAACAGAGCTGATCAATTCTACCTGTGATTGTGGTTTTTTTTTATGCTAAGAAGATGCCTTTCCTTTAGTCCCAAAAGAACAAAAATAAAAAGAGCTAAAGGGAGGGCATACCCAAGGCTAGTAAGACCACAGTAGTAAGAAAGTATGTATCTGCCCTTCATTCAGTTCACTTCAACAAGTTTTTATTAAGATCCAGCCAGACGAAAGGAAATAGATCTAATGGACAGGCCTTGGAGTTAGGAAAACCTGGATCCAAGTTCTGATTCTGACACATTAGCTGTATGATCTTAGATAAGTCATTTAACCTCTAAGCATCTGCAGACAGCTCTCTAACACTTGAAGTTATAGCTGAGGCACCACTGCATCACTGCAAATAAAACTTCTTGCCTTTAAATAGTCCAAAAGGTAGTTTTTCTGGATTCAAGTCCCCTGGCAAAAATAAACTACTTTATTGGAGATAGAAAGAACTGTTGGATATAATCACTGATCTACCGTCAATGATAACTGGAAGATCCTAAACTACAGGTGAGCAACTGCAGGATTGGAGAAAAACTGGTACCTAATTTTCATCTTAAAAGAGAGAAAAAGAATAGAGACTATGAACTATAGTCAATGAACTTGACTTCAATTCTTGGCAAAATTCTATAACCACATGGTTACTAAACATTGGGAAGAAGCAGTGAGCATAGACAGCCTGGCTTTAACCGGTTATGCCACACTAACCTCATCTTTTTTTGACAGTTATTAAACTAGAAAGTCAAGGGAATCAACCAATCAACAAGCATTTATACTGTACCTGCACTGTGCTTGGAATGCACTGAGTTGAAGAACTTACAAGAATAAGGAGGCTATAGTCCTACTGTACTCTGTCCTGGTTCGTTCACACCTAACATATCACGTTAGTTCTAGGTGCCAGAGTTGATGAGCTCCAGAGGATCCAAGAACAAGAATGGTGAATGTCCTTGAGTCCACACCAAATGAGGCTCAGTTTGAGTAATTGTTTAGCCTGGAGAAGAAAAAACTTAAAGGGGACATGATAGCTGTCTCCAAATATTTGAAGGGCTATCATATGGAAGAGGGATTATACATATTTTGTCTGGCTCCAGAAAACAGAATTAGGAGCCATGAGGAGAAGTTACAAAAAAAGCATATTTAGATTTGATCTTGAAGAAAAATGCTCTGATGATTTATTTGTAACTACCCATAAATGAAATGGGCTGCCTTTGGAAGATTGGGCTCTCCTTCACTGTAGTCCTTTAATCAAAGACGGATGAATACTTGTTGAATGTATTGTGGGAATGTTTTTAGGGTTATGGATTGGAATGAATGGCTACTGAGATCTCTTCAAACTCTACAATCTGTGAGTAATTCTGTGAAATAAATGCATTCCAGGCAAGAAGGGATAGCCTAAGCAAAGGCCTGGAAATGAGAGGTGGACTGCCAGGTTTGTTGAATAAACTAGTGGTCCAGTTTAGCTAGATATATGATGTGTTGAGAGGAATATATAAAATAAGTCTAAAAGAGAAGGTAAGAATCCAGTTATAAAGGACTCTAAATACCAAGCTGAGAAGATGTGATATGGACCCACTCAAGTGGTATAGTGAACAGTTAAGTGGCACAATAGACAGAGTGCTGGACCTGGAAGGAAGACCTGAACTCAAATCTGGCTTTAGACAACTAGTAACTGTGTGACTCTGGACAAATCACTGTCTCTGCCTCAGTTTATTCATCTGTAAAATGGAGCTATTTATAATGTCTACCTCTCAGGGTTGCCATGAAGATAAAATGAGACAATATTTATAATGTGTTTAATAAACCTTAAAGTGTTATATAAATGCTAGCTATTATTAGAGAATAGGGTGTTGAATACTGACATAAGAAGACCTAGGTTCAGATACTGTTTCTGATAGTGTGACCATGTCAAGTCAATTAATCTCTCTACATCTTAGTTTCTTCTTCTGAAAATTGGAGGTAATGTTTTGTAGTACCTACCTCAAGGGTTGTTATAAGGGTCAAATGAGATAATGCATGTTGAGTGTTTTAAGAATTTTAAATTAAATGTTAATTATTATTGAACAGAGGACTGGTATGGTCAGGCATGTATTTTAGGAATAGTAATTTGCCAGCTGTATGGAGGATAGACTGGAGAAGAGAAAAACACAATTAGGAATACATTGTAATAATCCAGATAAGAGCCAATGTGGGCCTGAACTAGGGTAATAACTGAGTAAGTGGAGAGAAAGGGACATGTGTGGAAAATATTGTGGAGATAGAATTGACAAGATTTGGCAACTGTTTGGATTTGGGGGGAATAGAGAAAGGGAAGCAAGTCAAGGATGACCCAGAGAGATTGAGAACTTAGGTGACTAGAAAGACAGTGGCACCCTTAATAGAAATAAGGAAGACCGAAGCAAGGGTGGGTTTCAGGGGCAAGATGACAAGGTCTATTTTGAAAATGTTAGGCTTGAGTTGTTCTGGGCCATCCATGAAGAAAGGTCCACCAGCCAAGTGACGTAGATATGAAACTCAAGAGAGAGGCTAGTGCTGGATAGACAGATTTGTATTGAGATGATAATTAAACCTATGGAAGCTAATGAGATGAACTAATGAGAGGGTGCAGAAAAAGAGAAGAGCATGCAGAAACTTGAGGAATAACTCCAGTTAGGGTGCAGGGTGGGGATGACGAAACAGAAGAGACGAAGAAGGATCATCATGGGAAAGGGCAAAGAAACTGCTGTATCATAGAAGCCAAAGGTGCCGATTGTATCCAGGAGACAGAGGTGGTTGACACTGACAACTACCAGTGTGGCAAAAGGGTGGGAACTGATTAAAAAAAAAAGATGTAGAATTTAGCAGCTAAGATATTAGAAGTCTTGGGGAAAGCAGTTGCAGACAAGTGGTGAGGTCAAAAGCCAGATTTAAAGGGGTTGGGTAGGTAAAGAAGAAGGTAATAAAGAGTAGGATAAGACAGATAGACCACTGGCCCTGGAGTCAGGAGGACCTGAGTTCAAATCCTGCCTCAGACACTTGACACTTACTAGTTGTATGACCCTGGGCAAGTCATTAACCCCAATTGCCTAACCAATAACAAAAAAAAAAGTGGGCTAAGATTTTTTTTTCCCTCAGAGTTTGGCTGTGAAAAGTAGATGAGGTATAGGGTGATTAACTTGAAGGCATAACGGAGTGAAATAAAGAATTTTTAGGGATGAGTGAGCACTGGGAATGTTTGTTGGCAACTGTAGATAAGATAAGGAGAGACTAAAGATGAGAAAAAGAGAGGGGATGATTTTAAAAGGCCAGCTTCTAGAGGAGAAAGGAAGGAATATTATCTATGGTGAAAGCAGAAAGTTGACCTTGGCAAGGAGAAGAGTCCTCTTTATTAGAAACTAAAACAAAGGAAGAATCAGGGACAACGTGAGAGATTTTGAGGTGTGAAGAATAGGAGAAGAGGAAGGTCAAAGAGCATGGCCTGTATTTTCTCAGTAAAGAGGCTAAGTCCTCTGCTGAGAACTAAGGGATATGTATTGTACAGGAAACTCGAAAAGAAAAGATAATGAATGAAAGAATGAATGAATGCAAATTTATTAAGTGCTTACTATGTGCAAAGTGTAGTGGTAAGCTCTGGAAATACATATACAAAAGTAAGAATCTCTGCTCTTAAGGAATTCATATTCTAATGGAGAAGGCAACACATATTAGAAGTTTCATTTAATAATAATAATAACTAGTGTTTGTATAGTGTGTACTATGTGCCAAGCATTGTGCTAAATGCTTTGTAATTGTTGTCTCATTTGAGCCTCACAACAACTCTGGGAGGTGGATGCTATTGTTACCCTCATTTTACAGCCAAGGAAACTGAGGCAGAGAGGTAAAGTAACTTCCCAGATTCACACAGCTAGTAATCATCAGAGGCTGGATTTGAACTCATGTATTCCTAACTCTAGGCCCAATGTTCTATCCATTGTATTACCGAGCTACCCCTATTGGGGCATATGGAAAGTCATATGGAATGGTCCTGTGGTCCTTGGGGTACAGAAACAAAGCACACGGTAACGCATCTTCCTGAGTACCATTTCCACTGATAGATACAATTCCAAGGACTTTAGTGGTTAGACCTTTTTTCTTTAAGTAGCTATGGCTGCTGAGAAGGTAAGGCCTATAGTACAAGCTGCTTCCTGGCTCTCCCTCAGGGTTCCTTGCTTTTTCAGCTAGGCCAGCTTGTTTATGCAATAGACAGTAGTTAGTCAACAGCTGGTGAGGATGGCTAGCTCCTTTGCTACCAGAATTAGAAGGTTTTGAAAAAGTACTTTGGGTAGTGGGATAGAAAGTAAGTCATGGAAAGATTATGCATCAGTGAGGGGCAAATTAAGATTAGATTAGAAAAATTTATAATGGGCCCAGTCAGAATAATCGAATATTTCTTCAGTGATCTCAACAGCACATTCATAGGAACAGAGAAAGCAGTTGATAGATGGTAACGCCAGGCTGGTGTTTGGCAAGATATGAGCAGTGATAGAACAAAGAATTGAGGGACTCAAGTATAGATGATAGGATCATAGATTTAGAGCTGGAAAGACCCTAGATCATCTAGTCTAATCCCTTCATTTTCCAGACAAGGAGACTAAGATTCAGGGTGATGTGTATAGTTGAGCTGGTCAATGATAGGATCCAAGATTGAAGAAAGAACAGTGAAACCAAAGCAGAAGTGGTGGACTGTGATTCATGAGGGGAATGAAGGAACTGGAGATTGCAATCAGTGAAAGATTTAAGAGGAATGAGGCAGAGAGGGAAATGAGAAGGCAGGAGATTAGAAAAGTTTCAGCATTGCAGGTAATTCAGGTAGTAAGTAGCACAGTTATGGATAATGGTGAGATCTAAGATGTAACCATCCCCGTTGGGTGGCTAGAGTAGATTGAAATGTAGGTCATGGGATCTGAGGAGGCTGTTGAACTACGACACTAGAATGTTCAGATGGAGAGAGAGAGAGAGAGAGAGAGAGAGAGAGAGAGAGAGATCAAAGCCTCCAGGTATAAAAGCAGAAATGGGAATGAAGAAGAAGATTGAGCTAACTCCTTAAGAAAGAAGGAAAGGCATAATGGATGCCAGTAGATAATAATTATGGCAAGGTTTGGGGATAGATGATGTTGACAAATGGAATGTATATCAGAGGGAAAGAGTTGAATGAAAGTGGCAAAGGAACAGATCAGAACTGGCAATGTGGAACAAAGTATGTGCCCACTCTTCCTTCTGGCTCAGTGTGTCTGGGAACATAAGCAAAGGAGCACTGGAAAAGGCATCCAGGGATAGAATATCTTTCAGAGGGAGCCAGATTTCCATGAGGATCAGAAGATCGATAGAGTGTGACATGAAGAGACCTAGATGGACGGGAATTTGTTTATACCCATTTGTCCTATACCCATAGGGTGGGGAGACAGCTGTGAATTGGATTAACTGTTCTGGATAGCAATTTGAAATTATCCTAAAAGAGTGACTAAAATGTCTATACCCTTTGACCCAAAGAACCCGTTGCTAGTCATATGCCTCTGGGAGACCAAAGATAGAAGAAAAGGTTCCATATACACCAAGATATTTAGAGTTTATTTTTTGTAGTAGCAGAGAGAGAGAGAAAAGGAAGGAGAGAAGGAAGGAAGGAAGGAAGGAAGGAAGGAAGGAAGGAAGGAAGGAAGGAAGGAAGGAAGGAAGGA